>NW_007249666.1:289517-291937 GCF_000164805.1 Carlito syrichta | reverse complement strand
CCACTGCACTCCAGTCTGGGTGACAGAGTGAGACTCCAACTCAAAAAAAAAAGAAAGTTACCTAAAGTTGTAAAGTTTGGTGCTGTATTATATTGGCAAATTTAGATAAAAACAAATTTGTGGAAAAGCTTATTAAAACTTATAATCTCTATATTTAAAGACTGTTCTGCTTAACCTTTTAATGCCAGTCATATAAATATTTACTGACCTACTGTGTTCTAGACACAGTGCCAATACTCCAAGGAATATATATGTGAACAAAAAAAAGTTTCTGATTTCAAGTTTTTACTTAGCAGAGAAAATAAGGCCAAGTATATGAATAAATGTAGTACAAAACATTAAAAAAAGATTGCCTGAGGAAAATACTGACTGTATTGGTGCTTCAAAGGAGACAATTTATTTATCAGTTGGTGGTATTGCTGTTCTTCGGGGTGAATATCAATTATTATTCTTAACATTATATTCTTTTTTTTTTTTGGAGAAAGCAAGATTTATGAAGAGGACAGAAAAGCTCCCAGAGCAGGAGGGGACCAGAGGGGGTTGCCCATTTATATTCTTAATATTAAAACTTCTTCTAGTCATTAGATGGCATGTGGCTTTTCATAAAATGCAAACTTGACCACTTACTACCTGTGTATCCTAAGACAGAATATTTAATCTAATTGGGCTTCAGTTTCCTTTGCTATGATGAAAGTAATACTAATGTTTGGGTACCAGACTTATACTGTGTGTTGTCTTATATATATATTAGTTACTCTGTATCTTCTTGTCATTATTATTCTGTACGTATGTATAGATGTGTATTAACACCATATATATGTAAGGCCATATTTCTATTTACATGTAAATGATATGCTATGTATCAGTATTTACATACTATATATATTTTACATATAGACTGTTGAGACTTTATATATATGCTATATAGGGGTTTATAATGTGTTTTATGAATTTAAGATCATTCCTTTAAAGTTCTAGAAGTGAAGTTACAGTCTTTAATGTTGGGACTTGTTTTTATGTTCTTGATGAATGCTGATTAGTTGCTTCTCAAAAAAGCACTACCAGTTCAAATAGTTACTTGCAGAGCCTCTAAAACTTGATCCCTCTGCAACATTGGGTTCAAATTTCTTATTTTTAAAGATAATTGAGGAAAACTGGGTAGTTTTGAGGAAAAGTACTGAGTTGATTTGGGATATTTTGAGTTTAACAAATTCAGATTGCAAGGGTTTTTGTTTGTTTGTTAGTTTGTTTGTTTTTAAGTTGGAGTCTCACTCTGTCGCCCAGTCTGGAGGGCAGTGGCACACTCATAGCCGCCATAGCCTTGACCTGTTGTGCTCAGGCGGTCCTTCTGCCTTCACCTTCCAGGTAGCTGGAACTAAAAGCATGCACCACCACGCCCGGCTAATTTTTTGATTTATTGTAGAAATGAGGTCTTTCCAAGTTTCCAGGCTGTTCTCGAACCCATGGACTCAGGCAGTTCTCTCACCTCTGCCTCCCAGAGTGCTAGGATTATAGGCATGAGCCACCACACCAGGCTGCAAGGTTATTTTTTAATATACCTAGCAGGCAGTTGGAAAACGTTGGCAGGCCGGGTGCAGTGTCTCATGCCTGTAATCCCAGCACTTTGGGAGGCTGAAGCAAAAGGATTGTTTGAGCCCATGGGTTCGAGACCAGCCTGGATACCATGGCAAGGCCTTGTCTCTACAATAAATTGAAAAAGTAGCTCGGTGTGGTGGCACACGCCTATAGTTCCAGCTACTTGGAAGGCTGAAGCAGAAGGATTGCTTGAACCCAGCAAGTTGAGGCTGCAGTGGCCGTGAGCATGCCACTGCACTCTAGCCTGGGTGACAGAGTGAGACTCTGACTCAAAACAAAAAAAGAAAATGTGGGCTTTGTAACAGGATAGAGATATAGGAGTATCTGCTAGAGAGTGAGTGGATGCTTGGCGATTTGGAGTTTATGTATTGAAGATTCTAGAATTGCCTGAGAAAGAAAAAAGGCTTGTGAGATTATAGGTGAATTTACATTGAGAGGAGGGTTTAAGAAAAATAAAGCTTTGTATTGACTGCTTCTCCTTCACATATACACATTACCCATTTTGTGACTTGGAAGTATTTCTAAACTGGATAGAATAAGCTTAGGAAAAACTTAGGGGGAGACCACTACAAATTCTCAGTTGAGAATATGCCATTGGGTATTGGCTCTCTCTTCCAGAAGTTGATGATGAAGAGGACTGATCCTGGTTCAACTGAAATTTTATTAGATTAGGACATTGAAAACGACAGTTCTAGCCGGGCTCGGTGGCTCAGCCTGTAATCCCGCGCCTTTGGGAGGCTGAGGTGAGTGGATTGCCTGAGCCCGCGGGTTCGAGACCCGCCTGGGCAACTTGGCAAGACCTCATCTCTACAATAAATCAAAAA
>NW_007249666.1:222586-289497 GCF_000164805.1 Carlito syrichta | reverse complement strand
TTTCTGATCCGTCCTAAGTGTTATCCCGCTTCACAATGAAGCAGGCTTGCCCTGAACAAACGCAGATCTTAGTTGAAACCACTGAGTAGATGTGGGGTGAAGGGCCCTTTGGGCCTGGGATCAGAGGTGGGCAAGACACCCCGTGGCCCCGGGGTTTGAAACTTCTTGGGGACAAAGTAGCAGTGATTCAGCTGTGAAGGGAGAGATTGCAGGGCTGCTCCTAACCACCTTCCCAAGTGGGCTGAGGGGCGATGGGTGGGGACGCTGCTTCTGGCTCTGCTGGAGGGAGGCTTCCCAGGCCCCAGCATGAGCTTCTGTAGGCAAAACCCCTCAGCCCCTGGTGAGTTCATCTTAACCCGCCAGCGTGCAAGGGCACCTGGCAGCGAGGTTTAGAAAGTGCTCTCCTGAGCTGGGATCAGTGGCTCAGCCTGTCATCTCGCACCTTGGGAGGCTGAGGTGAGCGGATTGCCTGTGCCCGCGGGTTTGAGACCCGCCTGGGCAACTTGGCGAGACCTCATCTCTACAATAAATCAAAAAAAATGAGCCGGGCATGGTAGCGCGCGCCTTTGGTTCCAGCTACTCAGAAGGCTAAGGCGGAAGGATCGCCGGAGCCCAGCAGGTCAGTTGGAGTTGGAGACTCCAACTACAAAAAAAAGAAAGAAAAAGAAAACGACAGTTCTTGAAACACTTGCGTTTAAAACAACTTTTTGTTTGTTTGTTTTTGAGTTGGAGTCTCACCCTGTTGCCCAGGCTGGAGTGCTGTGGCACGCTCACGGCCACTCCAGCATCAACCTGCTGGGCTCTGGCAATCCTTCCGCCTCAGCCTTCCAACTAGCCAGAACTACAAGAGTGTACTATCATGCCTGGCCAATTTTTGATTTATTGTAGAGACGAGGTCTCGCCAAGTTGCCCAGGCTGGTCTCGAACCCACGGGCTCAGGTAATACAGTAGCCTCGGCCTCCCAAAGTGCTGGCATTACAGGCTGAACCACTGAGCCCGGCCTAAAACATCTTCTTTTTTGTTTTTTTTTCAAAGCAGGATTTATTAAGAGTACAGAAAAGCTCCCAAAGTGAGAGGGGACCTGAGGGGGTTGCTGTAAAACAACTTTTAACATGGATTTGATTCAAATTCTGTCTTTTTAAAAAAAATGTTCTTATTGATACATAATAGATGTACATTTTCTCAGGGTACATGTGATAATTTAATACGTTCATATAATTTGTAAAGATCAAGTCAGTGTAGCTGGAATATACTTTACCCTAAATATTTGTCTTTATGTTAGAAACATTCAAATTATTCTCGTCTAGCTGTTTGGAAACATACAATAGATTATTGTAAACCGTAGTCTCTCTACTCATACATCAAATGCTAGGCCTTATTTCTTCTATCAACCACTCTTCTTTCTCCCATCCCTCATTTTCCTGGCTTCTGGTTACCACCACAGTATCTTCATGAGATCGACTTTTTATTTTTTTTTTTGAGTTGTAGTCGCATTCTGTTGCCCAGGCTGGAGTGCAGTGGCACGCTCATGGCCACTGTAGTCTCAACTTCCTGGGCTCAAGTGATCCTTCTACCTCAGCCTTCCAATTAGCTGGAACCACAGGTATGCACCACCATGCCCAGCTAATTTTTGTATTTATTGTAGAGATGAGGTTTCGCCATGTTGCCCAGGCTAGTCTCAAACCCCTGGGCTCAATCTATCCTCTTGCCCCACCTCCCAAAGTGCTAGAATTATAGGCGTGAGGAGATCGACTTTTTAAATTCCCACATATGAATGAGAACATGGACTATTTTACTTCCTAGCTTACTTAACTTAGTATAATGACCTCCGGTTCCATCCATGTTGCTGCGAATGGCAGGGTTTTGTTTTTTATGGCTGAATAGTATCCCACTGTGTGTAAACTGCTCTATACCCATTGGGTATACCTGTATATATGTATTACATGTAATGTATGTATTAATTTTCAAAGTTGAATTATGATAGCAATGTGTGGTATGACGTTCACTCAAAAGATGGCGTTAATCACCTCTTATCAACAGGGTGTCTGAATGAAACGTAATTGTACACCTAACCCTTAACTGTACCCCACAAAACTATAATAAAAATACTGATTAATTATTAAAAAAAAAAAAAAAAAAAAAAAGATGGCGTTAATCAGATGAGTGCTAGTGTCAACATTGGACAGGTAGGACATAGAAAATGGTGGAAGCATGCTTGTCATTTGTGGAGCACAAGACCATTTTGAGTGGTATTTAAAATTTGAGAACACTGTGGAAGTACAACGACCATGGAGGTATGAGTATGCAACAGAACCTCCAATATGCCTAACAAAATTACACATATTCGTGATTCAATTTGCGATGCATGGTACTATGTGTGATGTACACAAGGGAAGATTTGAAGCCTTGCACAGGAACAAGTCCTGTTTCTTTGGCTTTAGTATTGGAACAGTTTACACACTCATCACAGAATTGTACCAAACAATATTCACATGAGACAGGAGTTAGTGGAACAAGCATATAGTGCTTTCTTAAAACATCCCCAAGATTATTATTATTAAAATATGTATACATTTTTTGGCACCCTCTGTATATCACATTTTCTTTATCCACTGATGGTTGAAGGACACTTACATTGATTCTTTATTTTTGCTAGTGTGAATAGTACTGCAGTAAACATGAGAGTGCAGATATCTCCTTGAAATGTTGATTTCCTTTCATTTGGATATATACCCAGTTAGTGTAATTGATAGATCATATTGTAATTCTACTTTTAGTTTTTTGAGGAGCCTCCATATCCTTTTCCATAGTGGCTATACTAATTTGCATTCCCACCAACAGTGTACAGAGATTCCCTCCTTTCTCCACATCCTCACCGGCCTCTTTTATTCCTTGTCTTTTTTATAAAAGCCAGTTTAACTGGGTGAGATATCTCACTGTGGTTCTTATTTGCATTTCTCTCATGATTAGTGAGGTTGAGTTTTATTTTTTACTGTTTTATATTTTTAATATAATTATAAATTAATAATAAAAGGGACACAACATAAGTAAGAGTTCCTGGGCCGGGCGCAGTGGCTCAGCCTGTGATCCCAGCACTTTGGGAGGCCAAGGTGAGTTGATTGCCTGAGCCTGAGGGTTCGGGACCAGCCTGGGCAACTTGGGAAGACCTTGTCTCTACAATAAATAAAAAATTAGTCGAGTGTGGTAGCATGCGCCTGTAGTTCTGGCTACTCAGAAGGCTGGGGTAGAAGGATCGCCAGAGCCCAGCAGGTCGATGCTGGGGTTGCCGTGAGTGTGCCACTGCACTCCAACCTGGGCAACAGAGTGAGACTCCAACTCAAAAAAATAAAATAAAATAAAAATATCTGATCTCAAGTCAGGCAAAGTGGGGACCAAACGGTGGCCCAAACTTTACCTGTACGATGATCACTTGTATACCTAATCCCGAATTGTACCCCACATCTTTAAAATAAAAAACAATAATAATAATAAAAGTAAATGTTTATGATAAAAATTCAAACAACTTGAAGGTATACAGAATAAAAAGTTGAAGCCCTTTTTAATACTTTTACTATTCCTGCATTTTCACAGAAATCTTCTTGGTGAAGAGCTTGAGAATTTTCTCTTTCTATACATTTTCATGTAGATGTATCTGAATTTTTAGAAATATATAATTGTGTGGGTGTATTATATAGTGACTTTTTTTTCATTTCACAGTGTGTCTTACAGAACCATGTTAGTACATATTGATTTGTCCCCCTTTTAACTGTTATAATCATATTCTGGATATTTGCCTTGGTAAAATCGAAAAATCTAGTGCACATGGGCATTTGGGTACTTCATGACATCAAGGGATAGTCCCTGTGGTGCTGAGGCATATTAATTCCTTATAGATTGGGATAGTTTGCACAGAATCTTACCATTGATATATTTGTGTTAGTAAGTCCTGTCCTATTTTTAAAACATTTAGCTCTTTCAAAGTACAAAAAAAATCTTTTAATTGCCTGTCACATAGTTGACACTTAATAAATTTGTCAAAAGACTGGTGAAGGTTAAGTGCTGATTAAAGAAAACAAAGTTCTCATAATGAATAGAAATTGTCTATGATAATTTCTGTAAAATGTCTCAAGAAATTTGTTATTGAGTTCATTTTTTAAATTCTCCTTGGTCAAGAAGACATTGACATTTGATATTTTTTCTGTTTTAGTTCAGTATATCTTAATTGTCAAATTAGCAGAATCTTTGGAAACTTCATGAATTCTTCTTTACTTTTCAGCATCCAGTGTTGGATGAACCAATAGCAGAAGCTGTCTGTATTATAGCTGATATGGATAAATGGACTGTTCAAGTGGCCAGTAGCCAGAGGCGTGTCACAGATAATAAATTGGGAAAAGAAGTGTTGGTTTCCAGTCTTGTTTCCAGCCTACTTCATTCCACTCTTCAGCTTTATAAGCATAACTTGTCTCCAAATTTTGTAAGTATTTGTAAGGGTTGAATTACTTTGAGCATTCTGAGAGATGACTGAACTCTGCTTTATGTATGCCTATATTAAATACTACTATGAGCTTCTTCATTGTTTTTGTGAAAGAAGGTATGTGGACTATATGTTTGTGTTGTTCCCCAAACTCATATGTTGAAACTCTAACCCCAGTGTGACAGTATTGGAGATAAGGTCTCTGGGAGATAATTAAGGCTAGATTATATCTTGAGGGTGGGACCCTCATGATGGTATTAGTGGCCTATTAAGATGAGGAAGAGAGAGAGAGATTGTTCTTTCTCTACTGGCTTAGGACATAGTAAGAAGCCAGGAAGAAAACCCTTACGAGAATCAGAAAATAAATCTCTGTTTTTAAGGCACTTAGTCTGTGGTATTTTGTTATGGCAGCCTAAGCTAAAACAGAAGCGGTTGTGTATATGTCTATATATTCTGATTTCAGCAGCCAAAATGTTTTTATCATGTGCAGTATAGTCATGCAACATCCCAGGCTTTACAGAATGCCAGTGCATTCTAGATCCTTATTGTCGTGTCAGGACTTGACATGACATCCTTCTTTGTAATATTGATAACCTCTTACTGAAGATGTCATTTCTAACTTTCAGGGTTCTTTTTTTAGGAGAAGTATAATATAGCATAGTTTAAAAGCTCTGTAGCAAAACTGGAAACATTTCCCCTGAAAACTGGAACAAGACAAGGCTGCCCACTCTCACCCCTCTTGTTCAGCATTGTGTTGGAAGTCCTAGTTAGGGCAATTAGACAAGAGAAGGAAACCAGGGGTATCCAAACAGGAAAAGAAGATGTCAAGTTATCCCTCTTTGCTGATTATATACCTTGAAAATCCAAGATAATCTGTCAGAAACCTGCTTGCACTGATAAAGGACTTTGGCAAAGTCTCAGGGTACAAAATAAATGTGCAAAAGACAGTTGCATTCCTATACACCAACAACAAGCAGGCAGAGACCCAAATTAAAAGCACAATCCCATTCACAATATACACAAAAATTGAAATACCTTGGCATCTTTCTAACCAGAGAAGTGAAAGACCTTTACAGTGAGAACTACAAAACACTGCTCAAAGAAATCCAAGAAGACACACACAAATGGAAAAATATTACAAGCTCATGGATAGGAGGAATCAACATTGTTAAAGTGTCTATCCTACGAAAGGCAATCTACAGATTCAGTGCAATACCCATTAAGTTAAAAACATCATTCTTCTCAGACCTGGAAATGACAATACAGAAATTCATATGGAAACATAAACGACCACAAATAGCCAAAACAATCCTTAGCAAAATAAACAAAGCAGGAGATATCACACTTCCAGACTTGAAACTTTACTATAAGTCTACAGTAATCAAAGCAGTCTGGTATTGGTGCAAGAACAGGCACATAGCCCAATGGAACAGGATAGAGATTCTGGAAGCAAAGCCTCAATTTCTCAACCAACTCATCTTTGATAAAGCCTCCAACAACAACCACTGGGAAGAGGAGAACCTATTCAGTAAATGGTGCGGGAAAACTGGCTGATCACATACAGAAGATTGAAACAGGACCCCTACCTATCACCATACACAAAAATTAACTCTAAATGAATCAAAGACCTAAATGTAAAACCTCAAACTATAAGAATCTTAGACAACACAGGAGACACCCTTATGGAAATTGGAACTGGCCACCAATTCCTATTCAGAACCCTAAATGCCCATACCTTAAGAAATAAGATAAACAAGTGGGACCTCATCAAACTAACAAGCTTCTGCAAAGCAAAAGAAACCATCAAGAGAGCAGGGAGACAGCCCACAGAATGGGAAAAAATATTTGCCAACTGTGTATCTGACAAAGGCCTAACATCTAGAATCTACAAGGAACTCAAACATGCTGAAAGGAAAAAGACAAACAGCCCCATTAAAAAGTGGGCAAAAGACATGAATAGATACTTCTCCAAAAGAAGATATACAGGCAGCCAACAGACACATGAAAAAGTGCTCAGCCTCACTCATCATCAGAGAAATGCAAATCAAAACCACATTGAGATACCACCTAACCCCATTAAGAATGGCCATCATTAATAAAACAACAACAGATACTGGCAAGGATGTGCACAAAAAGAACCCTTCTACACTACCAGTGGGAATGCAAACTAGTGCAACCTCTTTGGAAGACAGTGTGGCGATTTCTGAAAGAACTAGAAATTGATCTTCCATATGATCCAGCAATTCCCCTATTGGGAATTTACCCGGAGGAACTCACATCATTCTACAAAAAAGATACCTGCCCGTGTATGTTGGTTCCAGCTCTATTCACAATAGCAAAAACATGGAAACAACCATGTTGTCCATCAAAGCAGGACTGGATTTAAAAAATGAGGCACATATACACAATAGAATATTATGCAACCATAAAGAACGACAAACATATGGACTTGGCAGCAACTTGACTGGATTAAGAGTCGATCATACTCAGTGATCTATCACAGAAACAAAAAACAGAGTACCATATGTTCTCACTCATAAGCAGACCTTGAACAATTATAATACTGTAAGAAAGGTATTGGCAGTAGTGGGAAACTGCCTGGGGGGGGGGGGATTGGCAGTTGAGGGAAACTGCTAGAGGAGAGAGGGGCATACCTCATCAGCAAGGGTACCTGCATAATCAACGTTTGTATACCTTACCCTGAATTGTACCCCACATCTTTATAATTAAAAACAAACAAACAAATTCTCTAGCCTGGGTGCAGTGACTCACACTGTAATTCCTACCCGTGGGAGGCTGAGGCGAAAGGATCTCTTAAGTCAGGAGTTTGGGATCAACTTAGGCAACATAGTGAGACTTCATCTCTCCAAAAAAATCAAAAAATTACTCAGGCATAATGATGCATGCTTTAATCCCAGCTATTCAGGAAACTGAGACAGAAGAATTGCCTGAGCCTAGGAGGTTGAGGCTGCGGTGAGCCATGATCATGTCACTGCACTTCAGCCTGAATGACAGAGTGAGACCCCAACTCAAAAACAAACAACTCTGTAGATTAGTGTGATGAAGGCCATCTATGACAGGCCCATAACTAACATAATGCTCAATGGTAAAAGACTGCATTTTCCCTAAGAATAGGAAAAAGAGAATGATACCCACTTTTACCTTGTCTGTTCAGCATGGTACTATGAGTTTTAGGCCGAGCAATTAGACAAGGGAAAAAAACAGAAGACTTTAAAATTAGAATGGAAAATGTAACATTATCTCTGCTTGCAGATGACATCATCTTCTTATATGTAGAAACATAAAGATTCCACAAAAAAACAGTAGCTCTACTAAGCGAAGTTGTATGGCACAAAACATAAAAATAATTTGCGGCTGGACTCGGTGGCTCAGCCTGAAATCCCAGCACTTTGGGAGTCTGAGGTGAGTGGATTGCTTGTGCCCGCGGTTTCGAGACCAGCCCTGGTAACTTGGTGAGACCTCATCTCTACAATAAGTCAAAAAACTAGCCGGGCATGGTAATGTGTATCTGTAGTTCTGGCTACTTGGAAGGCTGAGGCGGAAGGATCGCCGGAGCCCAGCTGCTCGATGCTGGGGTGGGCGTGAGTGTGCCACTGCACTCGAGCCTGGGCAACAGAGTGAGACTCCAACTCAAAAAACTTAAGTTGCTTCCCTGTATCCTAGCAATGAACACTCTATTAAGAAAACACTTTGACTTAGCAATAGCATGAAACAGATTAATTACTTAGGATTAAATGTAGCCAAGGAAACAAAAAGACTTGTGCACTATAAACTACAGAGCGTTACTGGAAGAAATTAAAGATATAAATAAATGTAAGCACATCCCATGTTTATGATTTGGAAGACTTAATATTGTTAAGATGTCTTTACTACCCAAAGTGATCTACAGATTGCATACACTCTAACATTAAAGTCCTAAAGGCATTTTTTTTTTTTTACATAAATGGGAAAACTCATCTTAAAATTTATTAGGAATCTCAACTCCAAAGAGACAAAACAATCTTGAAAAAGAACAGTTGGTGGATTCACACTTACTATTTTCAAAACTTTCTACAAAGCCACAGTAATGAAAACATTTTGCTGTTGTCATAAGTACAGGCATATAGAACAATGGAACAGAGTAGAGGTCCTAAAAGTAACCTCAACAAGGATGCCAAGACCCTCAACAAATAAACGAGTCTTTTCAACAAAAGATGCTGGGGAAATTGAATAGTCACATGCAAAAGAATGAAGTTGAGCTTATGCCATATACAAATATATGAACTCAAAATGACTCAAAGACCCAAACTTACGAGCTAAAACTATAAAACAAGAAAATGTAGGGGATAATCTGCATGACATTGGATATGGATTTGATATTTTTTTTGAAAGCAGTTTATTAAGACAGCAAAGCTCCCACAGTGGAAGGGGACCCGAAAGACAGTTGCCCTGGATGTTCTTGAATTTAATACTAAAAGCACACTAACAAAAGCAAAAAATGGGTAAATTGGACTTTATCAGAATGCAAAACTTTGTCAGCTGTCAACGGAGTAAAAAGACAGCCCACAGAATGTAAAAAACTGCTTGCAAATCATATATCTAAAAAGGAATTGATGACCAGATTATATAAAGAACTCCTTCAACTCAACAAAAAGCAAACAATCAAATTTGAAATGGGCAAAGAACTGGAATAGACATTTTACCAAAGAAAATATACAAATGACTGATAAGCCTGTGAAATTATGTTCAACATCATTAGTCATTAGGGAAATGCAAATAAAACCACAATGAGATACCATTTAATATCTATCAGGGTGGTATGGTCAGAAATCCACAACTGGACAAGTGTGAGGGCTCATGCCTATAGGCTGAGGTGGAAGGATTTCTTGCCAGCCTGAACAACAAAGTGAGATCCTGTCTCTACAAAACAACCAAAAATTTAAAAAGCAAAACAAAAAACCCACAACAACAAATAGTAAATATTGGCCAGAATGTAGAGACATTGGAACTCTCATGCATTGCTGGTGGGAATATAAAATTGTGTAGGACCTGTGGAAAAGTTTGGCAGTTACCCAGAAAGTTTATTAGTATTATCATATGATGTAGCAATTCTGCATCTAAGGTTATGCTCAAAAGAATTGAAAGCAGGGATTCAAACAGATAATTGTATCCTAATGTTCATAGCAACATTACCTGCATAGCCAAAAGTTAGAGATAATCGAAGTGTCCCTCAGCAAATGAATGGATAACGAAAATGTGGTATAATATGTATAATGCAATATTTATTCAAACATAAAAAGGACTGAAATTCATATGCATGCTGCAACATGGATGAACCTCAAAAACATTATACTAAGTGAAATAATCCAGATACAAAGGGACAAATTTAATACGATTCCACTTACATGAGGTTCCACAAATAGGCACGTTTATAGAGCTAGAAAGTAGAATAGTGGTTACCAAGAGTTAAGGGGAAGGAAGAATGAGGAGTTATTGTTTAATGGGTACAGAGTTTAAGTTTGGGATGATGAAAAATTTCTGGAAGTGGATGGTAGTGATACAAAAGTTGCACAACATGGTGAATACACTTAATGCCACTCAATTATATAATTTAAAATATATTTTATATATACATGTATTCTATAGTTAACATTTTCTTATTTACTATGGCATTTTGAGCCTAAGCAAGCATTATTAAAACAACATATACCACAAAACAGTAAGTGAGCCAAGAAATTCATTTGGTTGTATGTTTTTCAGTAATACAGTGGGTTTTTATTAGTAACATTTAATAGTTGGTTTTCATCGGAAAGAAATATCTGTAAGAATGCAATGTTTTATCAACAAAAACTAATGTTTTTTCCTCAAACATATGCATAGCATCTTTTCACATGATAATACACCTATTTTGGTGAAGTAAGCAAGTTAATTGACAGTAAACAAAATGCATGTGCTTTACTTTTTAATGTTCCAGCTTAGAAACATCTCTCTTCTAGTGTGGACTACAGAGTATTCTCTCTGAACTATTGCAGACTGTTTTTTACTCTCTACAGGCAAATACAATCTTTCCTAAGTAAATACATTTGAAATTTATCAACTTATAAGAATATTACATTTATCAAATTTAGAATAAAAACATATTGAAAAATTTTTGGAGATGGATAGTAGTGATGGTTGTATAACATTTTGAAAATTTATTCGGAATCTTAAAGTCACTAAATTGGCCAAGCATGATGGCTCATGCCTGTAATTCCAGCACTTTGGGAGGCCAAGGCAGGAAGATTGCCTGAGTCCAGGGGTTCGAGACCAGCCTGGGCAACTTGGCAAGACCTCATCTCTATAATAAATCAAAAAATTAGCTGGGTTTGGTGGCGCACGCCTGTAGTTCAGCTACTTGGAAAGATTGCCTAAGCCCAGCAGGTCGGTGCTGTGGTGGCTGTGAGCATGCCACGGTACTTTAGCCTGGGTGACAGACTCCAACTCATTAAATAAATAAATAGCCACTAAATTGTATACTTTAAAATGCTAAATGTTATGTGTATTTTATCACGATTGGAAAAGAAAAAAAAATACTGTAGAAACTAATCTTTGATATGAGTCAAAAAATGTTTACATTTCTTTATAGCTAAAACTGCATACTTTAAAAATGGCTAAAAATTTTAGTTCCTCTTGGAATAACTAAATAGAATTGTCAACAGCATTTTGTTTTGGAATTTACCATACTCAGAGTTAAAAACTGTGTTCTGACCTCTTCTTGGTTTCTCCCTAACGGCAGTGTGTAATGCATCTTGAAGACCGGTTGCAGGAGCTATACTTCAAGAGTAAAATGTTGTCAGAGTATCTGAGGGGGCAGATGCGTGTTCATGTCAAGGAGCTGGGAGTGGTTCTGGGGTATGTAAGTTGTTTTTCTGGCTTTGCTTTCTCATTTCTGTGTCTGTAGGCGAGTAATGTTCCTCAGAATTGCCCTTTTACGTGTCTTTTTCTTTAACACTCTGGATATTGTTATCATTTAGATTGTCCTATACCATAAGGCATTGTCACTTTTGCCATTACGTATAGTATGTTAAGAATATAGTCTGAATAAATTTAAATTTTTTTAAGGAACCAATATCACTGAAGACCTACTCTATGTCAGGAACCAATTTTTAAATGTTTAAAGTTAGGGTTATTTCTTGATTGTTATTAAGAATTAAGTATATAGGCAGTGTCATCTAGGTTGAAAATAGATGATTCTGTAAGTTAATATGCCAGATGTCACACACTGGTTGGACTGAATACGGATCTGAATGACTCCATATCTTTCTGACTCAGGTCCTATTTACATGCGATAATACCACACTGTTGTTCAAGTCCTGATGAAGCGTTTGACTTGAGATGTATAGAGAGGATTGTTCTCCAGGGTATAATCTTTTTCTTGGGGAGTGAAGGGTGTGTCTAAATGCCTTTATTTTTAAAAATTAAAGTAGTTTTTAATAACCAAAGTTCACAGTATATTTTGGCATAAAAATGAAAATTAAATCACTGTCTTCTTTTAGTTTTCAGTCCTCCACCCAAACACTATTGACAGATTGCTTATTTTTATAGAATTTTTAAATGGATAATACAGAATATAAATTGGTTTATACTTTGTATGTCATTGTGCAACTTGCCTTTTAATGTATCTTAAATTGTCATACAAGCACACACTGATTTATCTCATTCTTCTTATTGGCAGGATAACATTCCATTATATGCTGGAATTTATATTATTTTTAGTTTTTTCCTATTGTAAACCAATACTAGAATGAACATAAGTCTTTGACATTTGTAAGATATATTCCTTAAAGTAGAATTTTTGGTTAAAGGGCATGTATATTGGATTTTTCTATGAATGTGATGTTTTGATAGATTATACTGAATACTATCCAGAAAGTACCAGTATAAATTCCCACAAACAGTGAGAAGCATACTCTTTTTACTGCTGGCTATTACCAAGCTCTTTAATCTTCGCCAAGTTACTAGCTTACCAATACCATCTGATTTTATTCAAATTTCTCTAGCCATTAATTGTCTGAGTAACTTTTTCTATGTGGATTTGCCATTTTCCTTTTGCTATAAATTGGTGGTAGGATGTATTTTTAAGAAACTCCCATGACTTCCAGTATATCTTATTATAGAAACATTTTTATCTAAAACAATCTGGGTGCACACTGTTATTCTACTGTTATATTAGATGGTATATTTTAGACATTGTGCCTTGCCCAAGTGCGTGTTCCATCATCAGGTCAGTGAGATGCTTTTCTACATCTATGACTTTGGTACCCATATCTGTGCTTCTGTGTTTTACTTACTGAAATATTTTTCTTTTGGCTAGGGTGACTTAGGTCCTTAACTCCTGCAGTTTAGTGACCTTATAGGTAGTGGTCATCACCTATAGGATTCATATCCTGGGTATAGAAAATCAAAACTGAGATTCTTTTTCTTTTATTTCAGGATTGAATCCAGTGATCTTCCCCTCCTGGCTGCTGTAGCAAGCACTCACTCTCCATATGTTGCACAAATACTCCTTTAACATGTCTAAAGATTGTAAGTGGTTGGTTGAAAGATAAGTAGAAACCAAGGAAACAAAGACACATTTATGAAGATTTTTTTCCCTTTTAGATTTTCATCTGAATTAGTCAGTCACTGATGTATATCCTGCATTGCGTTGCATATTCTCTGTATTTTGGATGGCTTTTTTCTTTTTGATAGGGCTTTTGGGTGTTGGTAGACTTTTAAACAAGTGAAGTTAAAGCAGCCTAAATAATTTTGAAACATTTGAAAAAGCCAAAGTGTACTGTAAGTAACTTCTATAAAATGAATATTATTGAGGAATTTCATGTGATTATTACAGTGTTGTCATAACTCTTAAATAGCAACAGCTGTCTCGTGATTTAGTGGTTCAGAAATAGTCATTTCATTCATTTTTAATTCTTTATTTCTAAGGTACAGAGATTAGTAAAACCTTGATTGTTATTTTGTAATTCAAAACAGCTAATTTCTGGTTAATTTTTGAAGTATTTTAAACAGCCTGTTTATTATAACAAACTCAGAATAATGAGTGTAAATGTGTGTTATGTAAGTGTACATATGTATCTATTTTTTTTAAATAGCAGAAGTAGGAGTACAAGATTGGTAAACATGCCTTTTTAAGAAAATATTTTCAACTAGTATTAATTATGTGTAATGTTGAAATTTTACTTTCTGGTGAGTTTTCTGTTTCACACACTCTAAAATATAAATAAAGCCAATCTTTTTTTAAGGCTGAGGAATATAGATTTCCAAAATAAGAATACTACTTTATACAATTTGTTTATAAGTGTAGACTAATTCTTATAAATATTAATGTTTGCATATTCACTAATTTAATAAATGAAATTGGGATTAAAAATTACACCAAAGCATTGGCAAAAATAATACAATTTTCTTTAAAAGTGCTCAGGTAGCCAAGGTCCTTGCTTTCAGTATCTAGCCCTTTTGAATCCATAGGTGTCGAATATTTATTTCACTGCTTAATAATATTCAAATTACACTAATGGATATTATAACTCCTAAAATTATTCTCTTGTGAGAATAAGAGCCCTTTTCATTCAAAAACTGGGTTTTTTCAAAGATTTCCACTCCTCAGTTGTTGCCCTTGTATATACTGTAGAGTGTTGCTTGCAAGAAAGGCTAATATGGAACCAAACTCCTGTAAGTAATGTAAATAGAAAGATGGGTAGATAAAGTTTTCAGTATGCTCTACTACCTCAGTTTATTTGAATACTACATTATAGTTTATTCTTTGCTTATCTGGTGGAACATACTTTTAATGCTAGTAGTAAAGTTGGTTTCTGCTTTCATTGACTGTTTTCATCATAGTTTCATCATTGATTAAGAAAAAGAAAACCACTTGCCTATTTAGTTACTAAATACATTTACAAAGCAACATATCCATTCTTGCTGTTTAAATTTTCAATAATTCATGAAAAATTTCTGTGATTTGTTTAGTCTTTGACCTTGAATTTTTAACATTGGGTCACATTTTGCCTTGCTCTTTATGTATTCAAGAGATCTCCAACTAGCTGAACAAGAAATGGTGTTTTAATGGAATGTAAACCTGAAATTGTTGTGCCTACGATCTTTGGCCCAGAACCTTTTAGCTGGTCCCAGTTAGTACTTGAGTCTCCCATGGAAGACTTGTTGCCAAGGAGTGTTTGTGGATATATTTACTTTGGCTTAATGTTCTTATTCCATTCATTAACAGAATTCTTCTGTTGTCTGATTTTGGACTTCTATGAGTCAATCTCTTTGGCAGAATTCAGAATACAGAAAAGTTCATATGTGTGCCATTGTACATTATTTTTTGATTGTAGCTCAGAATATGTAGCAGGTAGATAATGTTTCTTTCTGGGTGTTTTCTTAACTATCAAACTATTCTTTATTTAAAATTTAGAAATTTTAATCCTTACTAAGTGGATGGCTCATGCTACTGTTATTCTTAAAGCTAAGCTTTACTGAGAAGGAAAAGGCCTAAAGTTTCATAAAGAATCACTATCCTATAAGATTTCTGATGGTTTTTTCCTTCTTCCTTCTGGATTCATGAGTTTGTAATTCCTAATCCTTCTATAATTTCTATTATCTTCATCATAGTCATTCTTTCCTTACACAAAGCCCAAGGAATGAGCTGCTACTTCTTTAAAGAGTAGTCATTATGATGAATGTGAAAATAATTTTGAACTGTTTGAAATAATTTTTTCAACTTCTTATGGTACAGAGGTGTTATATATATTTTTTAAAAAAAAACCCTGTTTGTTACGGCAGGAAATACAAAAGGGATCTTTTACATTATAGAATTAAAACTAATTTGTCCTTGTATATAAACTAATTGGTTTGATTTCAAATATTTCTAGCTTTTATTAATGTCTTAATTTTGAGTTTGAAAATGTTAAGTGCAATAAAAACATACTAATACAGATTTTGTTTTGTTGTAATTGGCATACTCTGGGAACGATCAATTAAAAAAAAAACTAGATTTGCCATAATGCCTACTTCTGGTAGATGTCTTATGAGAATGTTCTGCTTTCTGTAAGTTATTTAGATGGTGGATATGTAAAATGTACATACTTGTTTCTTGTTCTGTATACATTTCTCAAATGTACACCTGTATTATAATAACCTCCCAGTTCTAGGGAAAACTTGTGCAATAAATACACATGTCAATTTGATGAATGATGTTGGTCTTTCTTTCATATTGTAACATTATTGACTCTGGTGTTGGACCACCTGGATTTTTATCTAAAATTTGGACAAAACTTCTGGGCATGTGACCTTTCCATATTGGTAATTTAGTAGAATCTATTTCATGAGGTTGTTGTGAGAATCAAATGAAATAATGAATATCAATAATTTGGCTCAATTCTGACACACCCCAAATGTTCAATAATTTTTCTCTTCTACTGTTACTGAGTAATCTGTTCAGCTTTCCTGTGGCTCCACCTATTGTTGTGAGAATTTTTTTGTCTTTTTTTTTTTTTGTAGATCAGGGCTCACTCTGTCATAAAGGCTAGAGTGCAATGGCATGATTATAGTTCACTGTAACCTCAAACTCCTGGGTTCAAATGTTCCTTTCACTTCAGTCTCCTGAGTAGCTGTGACTATAGGTGTGTGCTATCATGCCCAGTAGCGCCTCAAAAAATTGGGTTATGATACCGAATTGTTCCTTGCCACGGAAATCTTTAGTAAAAGATGAAAGATTTATACGATCTGAAGAGAAACCAGAGTCGTATATATTTTCTTATGATTAAAAATATGGTAACAAAAAATATACTAGTATCTTCTTACACCTGACCTAATCCTCACAATGACAAATTGAAAATTTCAGTATGTGCTTTTATGAAAGCAAACTGAATTCAATAATCTAAAACCTCGAAGAAGTCCTGTAAAACTGTTAATAAGAACATTGTGTTCAATACAGAATACAACAGAGTGTGCAATTAAATTAAAAATTGGCCAGTTGGTTTGGGTTCTAATCCTTATTTGTTTACTGATTTTCCTGTAACTCTGAGCAAGTCTGTCTTTTCCCTTTTCATTGAAGGGAAGTCATCTCTGTCATCAGTCCTTAGTGCCTGCTCTGCAGCAGTGATTCAGTTCTCAGAAGGCTTGTTGGCAGGCTGTCTTTCTCAGGTTAAGTTGATTTGGGCAGAATTATGCATGGAGGCCGGACTGGACCAAGGGCTTTTTGGCATACTTGTTTTCATATAATATTATATGTATTGTGCTTACATGTTACCAAAAAGAATAAGTGGACTGTTTTATAGTAGAGAGGAAGAATCAAGTGTTTGGGAAATAATCATCAGGTATTTTACAGGTTTATAATTGGCAACGTTTATAAGAAGCATGAAGGACTGATTTTACTAATGAGAAATGGAGATAAAGAGAATTTAATGTGCTTATCTAAAGTCATATAGTGTTTCCTATGTTGTCCATCTTGTCTCTCAGACCAGAATGGTTTCCCAATTGCTATGTGGTGACAGATGCATTGTAAAGATATCCGGGATTTCTTCATTTGTCTTTGCCAATGTGGAAGGTAGAGATACGGTGGCAGGTGGGACCAAACCGGAGCTGAAGGTGCAAGGGGTGATGGGAAGTTGTAGCTGTGAGTGGGAAGGGCTTAGGCAAATAGAAAAGGAGGTATTGTGGAGGTTAGGGCCTCCTGTTTTTGCTCGGTAATGCAGACAGTGGATTTCATCTAGATTTAGGATTTAAGATTATTTGAGACTTCTCTTAAAAAAGAAAAGAAAATACATGCTGTCCAAAACAGATTTTTAAAGAATATGTGAAATCCCCACCTGTTACTTGTCAGGAGAACTTTGGTAGCCTTTTTGTCTTAAAGCATGTGCTCGAGTATCCCCTTCTCCCCAAGAAGCAGGAAACTAAGTCTCCTGATTACTTTGAAAAAGAACTTTTCTTCTGGTGAATGTATGAATCTAAACTGAGGCCTTCATTTGATTGCAGACAGCTCTCTGGGTGGGTTAACACTTTCTGATTAGACCTTCCACAGATGAACCTGCATAAATTCTAAGAGTATTAAGTTGAAGAAACTTGAGCTTCCTTCCTTTCCAAGTGACTATCTTAAAAAGGACAGTCCAAATACATGTCTTTATATTCACCTCAGTGCTAAAATTCAGATTATTGATAAAGGCAGTATTCCTTTTGTAATTTGTCTCAAGGGGAAGAACAAAACTATTGCTGAAATGTGTAAATACAGGTAATACTTGTGATACCATTCTTGTGGGGCACATTTGGTCCGGCACTCAAATCAGCATCCTCCACTGTGGTACAGGGGCTGGGATTAAAATGGATCAGACTAGTTTAGAACCTGAGTTAGTTTAAAGTGCTTCTCAAACCTGACTGTATACTTGAAACACCCAGGTAGCTTTTGAAACTAGAAATTCCTAGACCATACCTTCAGAGATTCTGATTCATTGGTAACAACTGACCTAGAATTTAGTTATAGGATGTTATTTTTTCACTGTAGTGACTCAATCTGCAGCATATCCTAAGTCTCAATTCCTTAATTTCAGGTGCTATTAAAACCTGAGCCCTTTACCCCCATGTTTTTGTTGGTTGCAATTATTCTGGGAAGATGACCGTATAATTGTCTGCTTAATTAGCATTCAGTTTAGACAACAGCTGTTTAGCCAAACGTTATTTTTTGCCATTGGAGAGCAATCAGGTGCCTCTTTCTAATAGCAATGCTCTCTTAATAAGATACTCCTTAGATAGTTCCATTTGTTCATTCAGCAAATATTTATTGGACACCTGTTATGTGCCACACATAGTTGGGTGCTAGGGATATGCCAGTAAATAACACATTCTTTCTGTTCTCATAGAGTTTATGTATTATTCCCTTTGGTAGAGGAGATAGAACAAAAAAATATTTACATATATGTAAAGGTACTCATTTGTAATGTGCTGTCAGGCAATAATAAGTATAACAAGGAAAAATAAAGTTAAGGAGTTGAGCTAGTTTTCAAAAAGGTATAACCATTTTTAAATTTTACCACAATTTAATAAATTACTTGCATTCAGACCATTATTTTTTCCTTTCAGACACAAGTTAATGCAGACGAATCTTGTCCCAGAGACAATTTTCTCTGAAAATAGCTATTAGAACTTTCATTGTCTCCCTTCACTTTTTTTTCCAAGTTAAGTATTCAACAGCATAAGACAAGTTGATAAAGGACAAGATAGATTTTGAAAATATATACTTGCTTAGCTGCAGTTACCATGAATACTAATGTACTGTTTTTATTGTTGCTGTCTTATGATAAAGCCTAATTATTTTTGCATACTTAATTCACTTTCTCTTGTGAAATATTATGTAGAGAAAAATGAAAAAACATACACTCACATAACCATCACCCAGGTTAGGAAGTAGATCATTTTCAGCAACCTGGAAGTCTCCTTTTCCATGTACCCTATCCTGATCATAATTTTCTACCTTCTCATTTTTGTAACTATCAATCTGACATTTTAAAAATATATTTTACCTTAAAGACGAGTACAATTCAGGATTAGGTATACATGTGGACATGGTACAGGTAAAATTTGGGCCTTCCTTTGGTCCCCTTTGCCTGGTTTAAGATCAGCTACCCTTGTCAATGCTGTGTTCCTCCCCCAACTCTGGCAGTATTCTGCTGCTGCCAATCCCTTTCTTATAGCATTAAGGTAAATGTTCAGGGCCCCCTTATGAGTGAAAACGTGGTACTCTGTTCTTTGATTCTGTGATAGATCACTATTATAAACTCTAAATTCATCCAAATTGCTACAGAGTCCATATGTTTATCCTCCTTTATGGCTGCATAATATTTCATTGGGTATATGTACCACATTTTTTAAAAAATCCAGTCCAGTTTCGATGGGTAGCACAGTTCCATGTTTTTGGTATTGTGAATAATGCTGCAATAAACATGCACGCGCAGCATCTTTTTAGTAGAAAAAGATGTGAGTTCTCTGGGTATATTCCCAGTAGGGGGATTGCTGGGTCATATGGATGGTCAATTTCTAGTTATTTTAGAAATCACCAAACCATTTTACATAGAGGTTGAAGTAGTTTGCATTCCCACCAACATGAACATCTCCTTGCTTTCTCTTTATTGTTTTACCTCTGTGCATGCATTCCTAACTGATATAATTTTGCTTATGTTTGAACTCTGTGTGCAATTATATTTTGTATTTTGTGTTTTGCTTTTTTTCTCTCAACATGATGTTTGGGCTTCATCAATATGTGCTATGTAGCTGGTATTCCACTGGATATATATACCACAATCTAACCCTTCTATTATTGATATTTGGGTTATGTCTGGTTTTTTGCTACCTTTTTTTTCTCCCATCCTTTTTTTGGTCCATCTTTTCTTGGGTACATAGGCATACTGTAGAGCATACATCAAAGAGTGGATTTGCTATCATAGAGTGTGTTTCAGCTTTACTACTTTTTGCCCCAAATGGTTTCTCAATTTCCACTTAATCAGCAGTTTGTGAGTTCCTCTTGTCCCACACCTTCGCAAATACTTAACTGTGTTTCTGAATAGTTATAAAAAAAAAAGATTAAAAACAATCTATTCTTCAAAGTTGAATTTCTGCTTTAGACAAATCACTTGCCAGAGGTAAAGTAACAGAATTAGTAAAGAGTGCTTGGATTGTGCAGGCTACATACTAAATGCCTCACATGAATTTTCTCATGTAATCTTAAGAGAATCCTGAAGCGATAGGTTCTTTACTATTGCCATTCTACAGATAAGGAAGCCTAAGTTCAGAGATATTAAATAACTTCACCAGTCACTTAACTAGAAGTGATTAAAAACATAAATTCAGGTCTGTTTGCACCAAAAATCCAAGTTCATGGTGATCATGTTTTAGTTCCGTTTCTCTTTCAAAATATTGATGTGACTCTAGAAATGTATCCTTGAAGAATGGAATGGGTAACTGGTCTATGATCCTGGGCACACCTTTGAGAGGGTATGTTTATACAAAAAAATGATGAGGAAAATGGGTTTTAACACCTTGTGATTTTTCCACAATTACTTTATTTCTAGAATGACTGAGCCACAACTTCCCTGGTAAGGTTTCTGCCCTATTCTTGAAAAAGAGATGTGCTAACCGTGTGTTGTAAACTTCAAGTTTGGGCAAGCCCCAGAAGCAACGGAAAGCACAGCCCCTGTTAACATCACCTGTCACTGCCCAGTCCCCCAAAGGTAAATGTTGTGGCCTGAACTCTTCTTTATATTACTTGAAAATGTAGTTTTTTTTACCATGTTATTAAAAATTACTCAGTCATTATTTGAAAAGCATGTCATAATGATAAATCACCTTGAGTGTACTATGCTCGCTGTTGTGAGAAAAAATAAGTTGTACCTAAATGTGGTCACAGCCCTTAATGAGCTTAAAATCCCCTGGAAAGGACACGCCCGCGGCGGCGCCTGAGTGAGGAACTGTGATCAGTGCGGCCACGTATGCGCTTAATGAGAAGGGTAAGGACCGTCAGCCCGATTGTGCAAACAGCCTCGGCAGCTCTCTGGCTGCTCCAAAGGGTGGTTTGTAAATGGACTTTAGTTGGTCTTTTGGGAAGCCAGCTGGGATGTAAGGAGTAGCACAACGGCGGCCACTCTCGGTTCAGGCCACCCCAAGCCCAGTTGCGCGAGGGAGGGCGGCCTCAGGCTTTGGATCTTGAACGCAAGCCCAGACTCAGCATGCAAGCCCGCGGACATCGTGAGCGGGCCACCCGCCGGCGCCGCAGCAGCCCCCGCTCCCAGGGCTCAATGCTGTGAAACTTTGCTTGCTCTGCCTGGTCTCAGGATGTTTATCTTGAACAGAACAAGCAACGTTTTGTGTGCCGCTGTCGCAAGATATTTTGTTTTATTAAAAGAGACGTAAGGGAGTGTTGAGTGGACCCGTTTGCCAAATGGCGGCGCCTACTTCCGCACGTTCTCCGAGACGGGCGTGGAAGTTGCAGAGAGAGAGCTCAAACCCAGACTCAGCCACACCCTGGGTTTCCGGACTGGGCACAACGCGTCTCTGCATCCAGAACGTCTCCCCCACGGTCCTGCCCCAACGTATTTTTGCTCAGGCCCTCACAACGCGTTTCCGGTTACTTCACCGGAAGCTGAGGAGGCCGAAGCTCTACTCTGAGGCGGATCCCGGAACGGGTTCAGGTGAGTTCTCGCGATACTTCCTTAAATCTCACGGAGAAGGGTTGGAAAAGACTTAACGGCGCCGCCCTCGTTCTTACGTCTCAGTGGAGCCACTCCCTTGGGCGTTCCTTGGCGTGCGCGTGCGTGATGCGCTTGCGCACTTACTCTCCCCCGCCCCCGCACAGGTTTCTCTTTGGCCAGTCGCGCGTGGGCTGAGGTCTTCGGCGGGCGTTGCGAAGCGTTGATTACTTGAGCTCCGACCCTGCGACGGTCAGGGGTCCCCTCCTTGGGAGGTGGAGGGGGGGGCTCACCCCCTACTTAGGGTGAATGAACTGTCCCGTGAGCTGCTAAGGACAGGCTGGGGAGCACAGGGACCGCGGCCATGAATTCACCCGTGGACCCCAGCGCTAGGCAGGCGTTGAAGAAGAAGCCGCCCGAGCGGACCCCTGAGGTAAGGCGGTCAACCCTGGCGTATATCCCACGGTTCAGCAGACGGGTCCCACTGTCGGTCCAAAACCCGCGGCAACTGTCGCCTCTGCAGAGCTTCGCACCTGCTGCTGTGTATCTGTTCTCTGAGCCTCTCGGCCCTGCCCCAGGCCCTTTTCGCGGGCTGGGTGGCGACCGCCTTTCCTGCCGGTGATGCTGTCTCAGCCGCACTCCAGTCCCCGCCAGGACTTCCTAGTGTTTTCTGTAAGAAGGCTCCTTATTGTGTTTTCTGAGTTGGGTAAAATATGGGTCTTGGAGTGAACCTGCCCATATATTTAAGTAGGCTGAGAAAAAACAAGGTAGAAGTTGTAACTAAAGTATCTCAGCCGTGTAAATTAAGAAATAGCTTTTCTTTAAAGGTCCCCGAAATAACGTGTAACTACCAAAAAAAGAGTTTTCAGAATCGGTTTAAAAGTTTGCGTCCAGTCAGATGATGAATTCTGTGGTAGATGATGCACGTTTAAAGATCACTTCTGTAGGTACTTTTCAGACTTAGTGGGAAATTTTACAGTATTTTGTGCTTGGATCCAAAATTTGCTGCGTTGAGTTAGCAGTAATGACATTAGCTTAAAAGATTTTCATTTGCCCTGAACGCTAGTTTTGAGACAGCTAAGTAAAACCTGTTCGCTTTACATACGCCGTTAGAGTGCGTACATTTGGGGGGGAAGGTTTCCTTGATTTGGAAGAGTTTCTGTATAGGTGAGACATGTACTTTAAGTAAAATAACAAAACCCAATAGCAGTGTGAATGGATTGTTGGATTGTCTTGTTTATCACTGCAATAAATGAAATGCTTTGATTGGTTTTTCCTAGGTTACTTTTGAATTTTTCAGTTGAATAGTGTCTTGCATAGTAAGTCTCAGTAACTTTGGGCTGACCTTTTGGGATAAAACATTTTTCAAGCCATAACTGATGCTGTGATAGCTCAAAGTTTGTTATTGGAGATCCTGATCTTTGCATAGGAACAAGGCAAGTTCTACCATTTTCCAGAGTCGTCTGTATTTATAATCCCATGTGTTTTAATTTCCCTTAGATTCTTGAAGACAGTGTGAGCTAATTGAAATTATTCACTTTGAATAGGTAAAGTTTTTCTATAGCTTTTATAGCATTAGAAAGTATTACACAAGGCATACAAAGTGTAATGTAGGTTTTACTTTGGAACATTATTTATGCTACTAAATTCACATTTTAATGAGAACATCCTACTTCTCTTTAATGGCAGAATTACCTACTTTGAAATTGTCTATTTTTGAGCCCTAGGAAATTTTCTAAACTGTTCATGAAGTTATGTTGGCCATTGTGTGCTGTATTAAGAACTTTATCTTGTTTTACTGGAACAGCAGCATTGTTTAAGGAAATGGTGGAGACTGTCCACAGTACTCAGAATATAACAGTGAAATCTATCAGCATAACATGTTAACTTCTTGATTCATTAGTAATACTTTTGAATGAGTGTGGAATTTGGGGTACAAAAGTGTGAACAAGAAAATGATAACCTGAATCCTAGTGATGATTTGTTTCTGGTAGGTAATTTGATGAAATTCTTTCATTGGATGGGGTCACAGACTATTATAAATTCTAAAAATTAAAAAAAAAAAATTCTCACAAGTTCATTTTTGTTTTCAGAAGATTCTTACTCTTCTTTTTTTTTTTTTTGAGTTGGAGTCTCACTCTGTTGCCCAGACTGGAGTGCAGTGGCCGCTCCCAGCCACCTCAGCCTCGCCTGCTGGGCTCCAGTGATTCTTCCGCCTCAGCCTTCCAAGTAGCCAGAATTACAGGCATGCGCTACCACGCCCGGCTGATTTTTTGATTTATTGTAGAGACGAGGTCTCGCTGCCCAGGCAGGTCAAGATTCTTACTCTTTTCATGGACTCTTAAGGGCCTATTATAAATATAATAATTCAGTTATTACCTATCAAGAACCTAACAGTTCAAGGTACTATTCTGTACACAAGGATGTTTCGTGAACAAAAAGGAGGGGGAAAGGCTGATAACCAATATAATAAACGAGTAAGTTACATAATATGTTAGCTATTAATTGCCATGAGGGTGTGGGGAAGCAGAATAAGAGATTGGAAGCAAGAGACAAGGGAGGGTTGCAGTTTAAATAAGGTGGTTCATATTTTCCTGGTTCAGAAGATGACGTTTATTTCTTTTTTTCTTATTTCTCCAAGAAAAAAGAAGATGACTTTTGATCGAAGATTTGATGCATGTGACAGAATTAGCTATGGAGTTATATGGGGAAAGAGCTTTCCAAGCAGAGAGAATAATCAGTGCAAAGACCCTAGAATGAGAGCTTGTCTTGGTGCATTCCAGGAATAACAAGGAGCTTTAAGTGCCTGGAGAAGTGTGAACAAGTGTGAGAGTAGCAAGAGAAGGGAATAGTGATGGCATAGTATAGGGCATATCATGTAGAACTTTCTGAGTCATTGTAAATTATTTGGCTTTTATTTTGAGCAAAGGAGGGATACTGAAAGGGTTTGAAGCAGAGGGGTTATAGTATCCAACTTGGGCAGAGTATCTATGTATTGCCCAGACTGGCAAGGATCCTAGGCTCAATTGATCTTTCTGCTTCAACCCGAGTAGCTGGATCTGCAGGTGCACACCACCACACCTGGCTATCTTACTTAACTTTTGAAAGTCTCCTGGCTACTTTGTTGAGAATAAACTGTAGGAGGAGTAAGGATAAGTGTAGGAAATTAGAGACTAGAGACTATCATATTAAAATCAGGTAAAAGATGGTAATAGAATGGTAATAATGGAGGTGATAAGAAATAATCAAATTTTGGAAATACTTGGATTTGCTAATGGATTAGATGTGGACTTTGAGAGAGAAAGAAGAATTAAGCATCATTTCAATGGTTTTGACCTAAACAAGTGGAGTGCAGGAGTTATCATTGAAGATAGGTTGAGCTGCCTTCAAAGAGATGGGGAAAGCTACATGACGAATAGATTTTGGGGGGAGATATCAGAAATTCAGTTTTAAACATGTCAGTTGTTTATTAGAAATGTTGAGAAATAAGTTACATATCCAAAATTTATATTTCTAAGAGGAGCCTGGGCTGGAGATAGAAATTTTAGTCATTAGCTTAATTTCATAAGACTGGATGAAATTACCAAGGGAGTGAGTATACATAGAGAATAGAAGAGAGGACCAAAGACAGTGCGTGCCACGGGACACTGGATCACTGTAAGGTCCGGGGAGAAGAGCAGAAACCAGCAAAGAATGAGTGGGAGCAAACAGCGCAGGAGGGGAAAAACCAAAAGAGAGTGGTGGTGTCCTGGAAGCCAGTTTAATCAGGTATATAATAGAAGGTGATAAAATTCATTTATTCACTTCCTTTTATTCAGCTTATTTTTCCTTGAACACCTACTGGGTGCAAACATTATAAAAATATAAAAAGGGATAAGAATCACTGTGTTGAACTTTGTAATCAGATGTTTGCATCATATAATTAATAAGTACAGACCTCTCCCATGTGTTTCGAGGACACAAAATTAATGGTTCCTTTATTTTAAACCATCTGTTGTCCTTAGTTGAAACTATGAACTCAGGCATGATCATAGTGAGTCAGACACTGAGTATAGACGCATGTTGTGAAGTGTGCCATTTAGATAGCTTGCTTTCTTTTTCTCACTTTTCTTTCTTTCTCTCCATCTGTCATCCAGGCTGGGGAGTGCAGTGGCACAGTCACAACTCACCTCAACCTCCTGGGCTTAGGTGATCCTTCTACCTCACGAAGTATCTGGCACTACAGGCACATACCACCATGCCCAGTTAATTTTTTTTTGTAGAGATGTATTCTCATTATGTTGCCTAGGTTGGTCTCAAACTCCTGGGCTCAAGCAGTCCTCTTGCTTTGGCCTTCCAAAGTGCTTAGATTACAGGTGTGAGCCTGGCCCTAAGTAATTTTTTGATTTTTGTAGAGACAAGGGCTCACTATGTTGCCCAGGCTGGTCAACATAACTCAAGCAATCCTCTTACCTCAGCCTCCCAAAGTGCTAGAATTACAGGCATGAGCCACCATCCCCTGCTTATATCATAATATAAATTATAGACTTAAGCATTCCAGAAGCTTCCCTTTGCCCCTTCCCATTCAAAATCCTTTCCCACAGCAAACCAGTGTTCTGCTTCTGTCACCATGGATGATTTGTTCTTCCTGCTTTTGAACTTCATTTGCATACAATTGTGGTTTTTTTCCTTTCTTTTTTCTTTTTTTGCTTAAGAGATGAGGTCTTGCTGTTTTGCCTGTGCTGACCTAGAGCTCCTGGACTTACGTGATCTTCTGGCCTCAGCCTCCCACGTAGCTGGGACTACAGGTCCATGCTACTGTGCCTGGCTTTTCATATGTATTCTTTCCAGCTGCAAAGAGGACTGTGAAGCTGCCTTGGTTCATTTTGTCTCTACACTGGAATTTGAACTTCCTCTCTTGAGGCTTTCCTTGTTATTCATCTTATTCTTTATATCCTGACTCACCTTTTTGTCTACCCTTTTGGTATTATCTACCTCACTCTGTCCAGCTCTACTCCTGGGATAACTGCCTCTCAGCCCCAGATTCTGCAGTTGTCCAAGATGCATCTGTACAGTTCCTTTTAACCTCTGCAGTAGTGCCAGGACAGATCTGACAAAACCCTCCTGTCTTTTGCTTGTTGGTATCAGGTTTGGATTTGGTGCAAGAGCAAAGCAGAAGTTAGATAATTCCTAGATTTCTGATTTGGGTAACTATATACAGAGGCTGCCAAAACAATGTATACACATTTTAAGAAAGGAAAAAACTCTATTAAAATTGTAAAACTCAATAAGATGAATACAAGTCACATTTGACTTCTGCAATTACAAGAGGTGCTTAAGGTGGTTACTGTCAGCATCCAGACACTTGTGATTACGGTGGACATCTCTTAAAATGTGTACACATTTTTGGGCACCCCCAATATAATAGTGCATTATTAAGGAACAAAATTAGACCAGGGGAGCGAATTCCATTTTAGAAGGGTTTGAGACCCTGTTCAGGGGATAAACAATGATGCTCGGTAATCATTTGGAGCTTCAGATCAAATTAAGGTATGGGCTTGAATTGGTTTGAAAGTCCACAGCATATGGGTCATAGATAAAGTCAAGGGATTGGTAGGAATGCCCAGGGTGAGAATGCTGAGTGACAACAGAAGGGTCAAGAACGGATCCTTTGGGTGCTTTAATACTAAGGGAATGGGGAATGAAAATAAATTGTTATAGGGTTAGAAGGAGAACAGAAGAGTTCTGTTAGAGGAGGGCATTTCAGAAATAAATCGCTAACCGCTAATGTCAGAATCTATAGCAAGTTCAAGAAAAGAGAACTGATACAGTCTTTGGATTGCTTCTGCCAGAATTTCAGTGGACTGATTAAGAGAGAGCCTGATTACAATGAATCAGAGTGAATAAAACACAAGAAAGTTAAAGCACAACTTGTACCAATTTTTTTTATTTTGGCTCTGAGGGGAAGAGGAAAAATATAAGGTCCTCCATGATCTTCTGTCTATTACTCTAGCCTCATTATCACTACATACTTTTTTTTTTTTTTGAGCCAGAGTCTATCACCCAGCCTGTAGTGTAGTGTCATGCTCATGGCCATCGCAGTCTCTACCTGCTGGGCTCAGGTGATCCTTCTACCTCAACCTTCCAAGTAGCTGGAACTACAGGCATGTGCCACCACACCTGGCTAATTTTTTGATTTATTGTAGAGATGAGGTCTCACCAAGTTACCTAGGCTGGTCTTGAACCCTTGGGCTCAGGCAATCTTCTCCCTCTGCCTCCCAAAGGGCTAGAGTAACAGGCATGAGCCACCGTGCCCAGCTCCCACACACATTTTAACTACGTGTAAATATCTTACCACTGTTTCTCAACCTAGGCTATATGTATTTCTTTACCTGGAAAGTTTTGTCTTGCTTTTGTTTTTTTAATTCCTGGGCCCACCCTTTGCTTCTGGAGTGAGTGAACCTTCTGGAGTGGAGCGTAGGCATTGGTACTTATGGAAAGCCCCTCAAGTAATTCTGATACATAGACAGTGGTGTCCATTGTGTTGCATTCTCTCCTGTCTCTGTGTTTTGCATAGGATGGCAACACTGTGGTACAGTGTTAATTGGCCTTTGAGTTTTGCATTCGGACAAGCCTACTTCATATCTGGGTGCCAGTACTGAGAACTTGAGTGACCCTAGGCAAGTTACCTAACTTCTCTAAGACAATATCTTTTTGAGGATCTTGTGTGGACTAAATGCAATAATATATGTGAAATATTTAGCAATGTACCTTCATAATGAACACTCAGTAAATGATAGTCATATATATTAGTTTGCTATTTTCTCTGGAAAGCCATCCTCTGGCTTGGCACATTCTGACTCATCACTGCAATCTCATCCCTAGTGCTCAGATGCAAAAGTATGCATCCTTCCACACTTTTTCACTCCCCCATGTTCCCAGGATTCTTTATGCCTTCTCCCACCATAATAATTACCGTACTGGGTTATAATTACTTGCATGTTTCTCTCTGGCTGTAAGCTTGAGTACAGTGACCATACCCTTATTTCCTAGTGTCCGTCATGCAATTCTCGGTACATAGTAGATATTTGTGGAGTAAATGACTTTTAAAAGAAAACAATGTGAAAAATACTGTTCCTTTACTTTTCTAGTCATGATTTCTATTAGCCTAATATTTGATGTGCCAGGATAAAAAAACAAGTTTGGCAGAATGGCAAAATTTGTTGTTAATATTCTCATTAATATAAGTAAAGTACAATTACATATACAGTGTTTCACCTGGCAGATTTTTTTTTTTATTTTTTGAGTTGTAATCTCACCCTGTTAACCAGGCTGAAGGGCAATAGCACGCTCCCAGTCACCACAGCCTCAACCTGCTGTGCTCAGGCGATCCTTCCGCCTCAACCTTCCAAGTTGCTGGACCATACCCGGCTAATGTTTTGATTTATTGTAGAGATGAGGTCTCGCCAAGTTGCCCAGGCTGGTCTTGAACACATGGGCTCAGGGAGTCCTCTCACCTCATCCTCCCAAAGTGCTGGGATTATAGGTGTGAGCCACTGCGCCCAGCTTAACCTGGCAGATCTTGAGAGACAATTCAGATGGTGAAGAAAACTTAGTTGTATTTGTAACAGGAACTCATTTTCTGTATGGTTCCAAAATGTATTTGTAGAAAAAGTCCCAGAGAAATTAAGACAAATGCCAGTTTTAACTTTCTATTTTATCACCAGATAATTTAAAACTTCAGCTGGGCAGAGATTTCATGCTCAGTCACCCAGGTGTTAATATAATTGCCTACTTAAAATCAGAAAAAGTTTTTTTCAAGAACTAGCTTTTTTGTTACTAAAAGCTAGGACTGAAAAATGTGTAATTCAGAATTCTTGTAATCATTTAGAAATCTGTTTCAGAATTTAAAATGGTCTTTAAATGTTCACTTGTAGAATTTTATCCAGAATTGACGAAAGAACACCATTGTACTTGAGTCACTTTTGAGTGAGTCACTGCACATCCCTGAGGGGGGCAGAACAAAGATTCTGTTGTGCTTTTCCACAGCAGATGCACATTCAGAAGGTTCTTTGGAAAGAAAAAGAACTTATTTATACTTCTGGATCCCTTTGGCCTTCATTTGTAAACCCAACTGAATAGAAAGGGAATGTTAGATCTGGATGGGACCTTTATTAAAGAACATCTTCTCCAGGCACATTATTTTACGTGTGTTAGAGATTCCCAACTTGAGAAAAAGTTGTGACCTGGTAACTTAGACACTGTAAGATTTTGTTTCTGAGAGACTGAGGAACTTCCCTCAGAATTTTCCATAAGGGAGGAGCAGCCAGGCATGATGTTCCTCCCTTAAGGAGGAAGTCTTGGTCTTTGGAAGAAACAGAATGGTCTTGGTCTTTGGAAGAAACAGAATGATTGTGAGTTCTGTAACATTGTTTATCATTTGGCTTTACCTTGTAGGAGGCTGGGTAAACATAATGAGCCACTTTATTAAAAACTTTAGATTATGAAGGCATAGCAGCACCTGTTGATGTTCCTTTGAAGTATAATGCCAAAGGTGAGACATTACTCACTGCTTTCCCATAAACTGAAATTTAGGCAGTTGGAAGGCTTCAGATCTTCGGCACATGGCAGAGATGGTGGGGCTCTTTGGACAGGATACTTAGTACATAGTGAAAATAGCACTGTCTAGGAGGTATTTGTGTACATTTATAGCACTCCCAGAAATACTTTAGCTGGTGGGATCAAGAGCTAGTGAACTGAGGTGCATACAAATAAACTCAACTCTGGAGAAGTAAAATGTCTTGCTAGAGGTCACATGACTCATCAGTCACTTCAGCAGTTTGGTAAATACCTCACTTGTTTTCTCTTTATCACAACAGTGAGCTGTAAGCTGTCTTTTAAACTTTGAACTTTTGTTTCTCTACTACCATCTGCCATAGATAGCTAATATTTTCCTGAATAAATTCCCTTTGCTTAGTCTTGCTTGTGTTATGTGAAGTACTTTAAGGTGCCTGTGCCAATTTTATGGAAGTTTACAGTTCTTAAGTTTTATGTAGAATGACGTATGCTTGATATGTGAATTTTAATATTCCTTTTTATAACTTAAACTTTTGTTTTCAGAGGTTGGTAGCCTATTCTAGTTTGGCTCATTAAGAGTATTTAACTAGTATAAAGAGGCTTCATTACAGTAGGTATTTTAGGAAAGAGTTTATGGGTGTCACAAGTGCCTGGTCTGGAGTTTAGGTTATTTATGGGCTGGTTAAATGACTCTCTGAGGCATAGTTGAATATAAGGGTTGTTTGTTTTGAGGAAGACTATCTAATGAACATTTGTGCAGTAAATATTTTTTAAGCACTGTTTTAAGTGACAGAGATAAAAATTAAAGACAACTCTTTTGTCTGGGGAAGAGATAGCCAAGTATGTAGACAATTAAAATACAACCTGATTAAATATGATGTAATTATAAATTGCTGAAGAGTTTGTAGGGATTATACTGAGGGAGAAGAACAACGGGCAGTCAAGTACCACTCACCTTGTTTTAGAAAACGGAACCCTGCACCCATGGGTCTGCTTTCGGGGATTCGACCATTCGAAGATTGAAAACGTAGTTAGGCCTGTGATGGCTGCATCTGCACTGAGCATGTACAGACTTTTTTCTTGTCATTATTCCCCAAATGAACAGTATAACAGCTCTTTACATAGCATTCACACTGTATTGGGGATTATAAGTAATCTAGAGGTTATTTAAAGTATGTGGGATGTGTGTAGGGCATATGCAAATACTTTACCATTTTATGTAAGGGACTTGAGACTGAGGAACTCCATGGCTTTGGGAGCAAATTCCCAGTGAATACTGAGAGATGACTGTATATAAAAATTTAGGTGAGGAAGGGAAAGGGTGTTTTCTGAAACGGAAACAACCAAGGCCACAAGATGACGGTATGTACATGCAAGTTGCCTGGATGACTGGAGCACTGGGACAAGAATGAGTGGTAAAATAGATGAGACTGGAGTAATAGTCAGGATTCAGATCATGAAGGAGACACTGTTCTCCTTGTTAAAGAGTCTAGATTTGGCTTTCAGAAAGATCACTCTGGCGGTGGTGTGAAGAATGGATTATAGAGAGCCAAACTAGACCAGAGATTACTTTCAGTTATCTAGTGAGAAAGAATGAATTCTTAAATTGTTTCATTTGGGATAGTAAACAAAGATATTTAGAAAGTACAATTGACATCCTGACCAGGGCCAATAAAGGTTCTCTCTAAATCAGAGAACCAATAATGAATGCTGTACTTGAGATACTGATGAGTCAGCCAGGTGAGTGTTCAGTGTCCAGTAGAACATATGGTATATATGTTTATTAGAGTGTTTGGGGCTAGAAATACAAGTATGGGAGTTATTAGCATATATAGTATATGGTAGTTGAAGCTATGAATGTGGAAGATATTCCTCACAGTAAAGAGTCTCCAATGAATAATAGGTAGATGTCACAGCTCTGGAAACATAAATTTTGTAAACACTTAGGAGAATAAGAAAAGAACAAGAAGCCTGTGAAGGATATATAGAAGGTGCATCTGGAGCAGAAAGGTAGTAATATCAATAAGAATAGCTAAGCTTAGCTAAGAACAGATAAGTGCTTATTGGATGCCTGCCACTATTATAACAATGTTATGAATATTTAATCCTTAAAAAAATCCTCTGAAAGAAGCTATTATTATCCCACATTTTACATATGGGGAAATGGAATCACAGATAAATTAACTTGTGTAAGGTCACACAACTAGGAGATAATGCAGTCAGGATTCAAACCTAGGCAGTCTGATTTCATAGTCTATGCTTGTAGCCATTGCTACATGTTTCTCATCAGAACAAGAATCCAGAGAGAACCATATTACTAAAGGGATGGGGATGGAGACTTTTAGGATGGGGGAAGTGAATGAATGATGAATGTGTCAGCAGTCAAATGCTATAGAGAATGTGAAGAGAGATAAGGATTGAAAAGTGCATGTGGTATTTAGAAGTAACAAAACTTGGATGACTTCACAATGGATGAATGGTGGGATCAGAAATGAATTTATAGGCTACACTTTGAATTTATAAGTAATTGAATGTCTGATCGTTTGATACATTGTAATTTGATATAGTGGTTAATTATTGGAGCCCTAAAGTTTAAGCATATCATTTTGAATTTTTATTCCTAAAAATTAAAATATTAAGATATATGTATTTTTTTATTTTAAAGATGTGGGGTACACTTCAGGGTTAGGCATACAAACATTGATTACGTAGGTACCTGTGTTGATTAAGATATATATATTTTAAAACATTTGAGTTGAGTCTCTGTCACGCAGACTGGAGTGCGGTGGCACAGTCACAGATCACTACATCCTCAGCTTTCTGAGCTCAGGCAATCTTTTTACTTCAGGCTTCCTAGTAGCTGGGACTACAGGCCTACATGCCTAGCTAATTTTTTTTTTTTTTTTTTTTTTGTAGAGACAAGACCTCACTATGTTTCCTAGGCTGGTTTCTAACTCCTGGGCTCAAGCAGTCCTCTTACCTTGACCTCTTAAAATGCTGGGATTATAGGCATAAGCCACTGCGTCTGGCCAAGATATACTTTTAATGTTAGAATTTTATTAATAGAATTAATTTTCTAGTAATTTAGTTAAAGAATGTGTATTCTACAAATTAAAAGTTCAAGTTTACCATGAGAACTGTATACAAACATAAATCTGTAGCAAGTCAAGTATTTAGATTCTAACATAGTGATGGAAAGAGATAGGCTTTTCCAGAGAACATTGATGGGGGCAGTTAGTTTGTCATGGCAAATATCAGCATATGATGATGATTGGGATGCATGGGAAAATATAATTTTTTAAAATTCAAATCATTAAATGAAGATTTGAAATTGAAATAAACTAGAATCATCTGTCACCACATGAAAGATAAAGTAGGAAATAGTCATGTGTTCCCTATCCCTCACATATCTATTTTGAAGAATTTTAAGTTACAGAAATGTTTGAATAGTATTCTTCATTATATACCCTTTACTCAGAGTAATATTTATTTATTTTTCTCTCTCTCTAACATATATTTTATTTTGCTAAAACATTTGAAAATAAGGTACAGGCCTGATGACCTTTCACCAGGTATGGCCAAGATGTTTCATATGCTTGTTTTATTTTTCATTCCAGGATCCAGTAAAGGGTACATTATATTTAATTGTAGATGCCTTTAATCTAAAACAGTTCTCCTGCCCTTTTTTCCCCCACTCTAATGTATATGGCTTTTTTTTTTTTTTTTTTTTTTGAGTTGTAGTTTCACTCTGTCACCCAGGCTGGAGTGCAGTGGCATCCTCACGGCCACCGCAGCCTCCACCTGTTGGGCTCAGGTGATCCTTCTAAACCATACTAAATTGGTTTACCAGTATCCCTTTGTTGTAAAGGTACAGTGATGTAATTTATAAATGACCCATGAGGTTATACTTTGAGAATGTGTGAAAGTCCTGTTCTCCAACAGTGTTTTGTTGGTTTTAACTTTCATTGATGATCTTTGCCTAAATTAACTATTACTTTGCTGTTACGAAGTGTTTTTTTGTTTTTGTTTTTGTTTTTTTTTTGAGTCAGGGTCTTACTCTGTCACCCAGGCTGGAATGGAGTGGCACGCTCACGGCCACTGCAGCCTTGACCTGCTGGGCTCATGCGATCCTTCCACCTCAGCCTTCCAAGTAGCTGGAACCACAGATGATGTCACCATGCCTGGCTAATTTTTTGATTTATTGTAGAGGTGAGATCTCACCATGTTGCTCAGGCTAGTCTCGAACTCCTGAGCTCAGGCAATCCTCTCACCTCCGCCTCCCAAAGTGCTGGGGTTATAGGCTTGAGCCACCACTCCCAGCTGATAATTTTCTGATTCTATATTCTCTATTTTCTGTGTTGAAAATCTTTTCCTACCTTCTTCCCTCCTCCCCCTCTCTTTTTTAAGTTACAGATTTAGGATTATTTTTGTATTCAGTATTCTCTTTTTTTTTTATTGTTAAATTCCTCCAGATTTTGCCAGTGGAAACCCTTTCAAAGTCAGCTCCTAGGTCCTTTTGATATGATTCCCTATCCTTTAAGTACTTTCTTACTTTATGGCATAAAAAGATATTTCAGGCTTGGACTTTCCTTGCTCTAGTACTGACGTTAACCATATGTCCATGGAACTCTGGTTCCTTTTTAATGCAAAATGTATTTTGAAAGCAGAGTCTGGGCTCCAGGTATGGTGTTTTATGATTCTTTATGGCCATTTGCTGAATATATTTATATCTCCATGAATGAGAAAACCAGTGGAATTAAATTATATGTTTAATGTAGGATCTTGCTAACTTGGGTGTATTGTCTGAGTCTTTAAAATAGTTGTAAAGATGAATGTTTTTAATCTTTATTTTGTAAGTTTAAAATACAAATATATACTGACATTACTGTTTACCATGTAATAGTCTCTGTGCTATACACTTCATAAGCATTTTAAAATTTTTTGTTCAACGGAACTTTTATCATTTTCATTGTATGGGTAATAAACTAAGTGAATTATCCAAGCTTTTTCACAGTTGCTGATAGAGGCAGAATTTGAACACAGGCTGTTTCCAGAGTCCAAGTTTGTTTGTTTTACAGACAAGTTTTCCCCACATTGCTCATACTCCTGCTTCAGCCTCCTGAGTAGTTGGGACTACAGGCATGAGTTACTGCACCTGGCTAGCTTCCACGTTTTTAACCACATTTTTAGGCTGCCTTCCAAATGATCTGTAGGAATTGCTGTGTGAGAATCGAACTCACCTGTCCAAAATCAAAGGATGAACACAGACGTGGAATGCAGCAGAAGCGAGACTTTAATGATGGTCTTGCAAGATTAGGTGTCTGGTTGGCAGGCACACAGAAGCAGGAAGAACCAGCACTTTATTTATTTATTTATTTATTGAGTTGGAGTCTTACTCTTGTCACCCAGGCTGGAATGCAGTGGACACGCTCACAGTCACCACAGCCTTGACCTGCTGGGCTTAGGCAATCCTTCCGCCTCACCCTTCCAAGTAGCTGGAACTACAGAAGCATGCCACCACACTCAGCTAGTTTTTGTGATTTATTGTAGAGATAAGGTCTCAAGTTGCCAAGACTGGTCTTGAACCCTCGGGTGCAGGCAATTCTCTTGCCTCAGCCTGCCAAAGTGCTGGGATTTCAGGCTGAGCCACTGCACCCAACCAGAACCAGCATTTTTATCCCTAAAATGCAGGTTCCTCTCCTAGTTTCTCATTGGAGGAGTACTGCAGATGTTACAAGTTTTTCCATATGATACCTGTGTGACACATTTTGATTGGCTTTCAGAATCATTTGCATGTCCTATTTGCCGGTTGACTTACAGGATCATTCTGATTGGATCTTGCCAAACTTTTAAACATGAAGCCCACCAAAGTAAAATGCCCACAAAAAAGCACGAAGAAGCAGGAAGTGAATCAATAAAAGAGAAGCACAAAGCATTTGAACACCATCTTGAGAACCCAAGAAAAGCTATGCTGCAATTTGAAAATAAATCATCATTCTTATTTCTCACAGTCCCCTTAACTTTTCTTTTTGAAACCTTTTGATTTCATTTTCATTATGATTCAGGTTTGTTTTCAATTTCTCTAATAATTTTTGACTTTCCTCTTAAAGATTTAGTATCCATAATCATGAGGTTATTATGGGAATAACCCATAGGCATTTATTTATTAATAGCAGCTTCTTTGAATCTTAGAGTTAAATTTCTAACACAGGGAATTACACAACATCCTAAGGTCATTAATATTTCAGCTACAATTACAAGAGAGGTTAAGATTAAAGCTACCGTTTCTTTCCATTTTCCCAACCAGCTTTCTAACCAGTGTGTAAAAGGATCACCGATTCCAGAATTCTCAGCTGGTTTGTTGGCTAGGGTGGACAGTCCATGTAATGCCTTAGAAATAGTTCCATCTGCAGCAGTGTTATTTTGGATAAAAGTGCAACATTTTCCATCCAGCATAACACAAACCCCACCCTTTTCTGCCAACACCATAGCCATACGATTTTCCCAAGTCATTTTGCTACTAGCATCTAATTGACTACTCCTTGAAGGAAGACCATTTTTAATATAGTTTATAAACCTTTGTTGATTATAGTAAATATGATTAATCCTATCTACATTTTTATTAGTAGACCATCAAAAGAGTGCAGACTCAAACCCTGTAGCTATCTGGTTTTTAACCTTGAATTCATTAGGGACTCTCTTGGGAACCCCTATGGAGTCATTGTACACATTTGTAGTGTTCTCCAAAATTGGTGGGGAATCTGAGTGCTTTCAGATGTTAAGACGGAATGCTAGGGTAAATGTAATAGCCATTTGGACCAGTGCACAAATCCTGGTCCAGTTGGACAGCGACAAGTCACACGGGCTTTCCCCTCCATAGTACCACCATATATTTGCTTGAGAGATGTGTAAGCTTGAGAAGTTGCTGCTGGATTCACCAGAGACATTTAGGACTTGCATAAAAGTCAGCAGTTGTCACATAGTAGTCATGAAACCTTCCCCTTGTCTAGAGAGACACAAGGAGTGATTCATCATCCCTATGGAAAGGGAGGGGATTGCCCTTGGGTCTGAACTCTGCATTGTAGGAAAGAGCAGAGACAAGCTCTTACAAGTCTTGCTTCCCCAAGTGTCCTCATCTTGGTATAAGGTACGCATGCAACTCATCCCAGTGGGGATGTGTTTCAGCCGAGAGGGAACAGGACCACCTACACTTGTGGCCATTCCACAGCACATTTGTAACAGTTGCTTTTGTTCAAAGCTAGTACCAGAAATTTGACCCATTCTACCCAGGTATTAGTGTCTCTTTAGCTGGTTTTAATTTCTAGAGTTTGTGACCCTTTATATTTGGGTTGTAAACAATTCCGTCCCCTAGGATCTCAAAATGGAATAGCAGCGGTCCTCCTCTGGCTCTGTGTGTTCCACCATACATTTCCCCAACTAGGACAAGGAGGTTCCTGATTATCTGAGATATGTTTGTGAGAGCTGCCTTTGATGTTTTAGATCTCCACAACGTAAAACCTGACAAACATTAAACTTTACAGTTAGGTTTTCTGGGCACCTTGTGCACCTTCCACCATTTTTCTTCCCCCCCCCCCTTATTAAGTCCTTTGTTGGTCCCTTAACACGTGTATCCCTTTCCTGCTGTCTGTATGGTGGTCTCCGTGGTCAGGAGTACTTGATAGGGGCCTTCCCCGCTGAACTGAAGTCAGTCTTCCTTCCAGAACTTAATTAGTATCAGGTCCCCAGGCTGGTCTGCAGGCAATTCAGGAGTGGGGTGTGGGGTAGATGTGGCTTCTGAAGCTTATTTGTTTGTTTGTTTGTTTGTTACCCCACCCTAGAGAGCCTGAATTAAGAACTTGAAGAGTTTAAGTATTAAAAATTTCAAAAGCATAGGATTACAGGTTATTGTTACTTTTTCTACAAACCTTTAACATACCATTTTTGACATATTTATACCATTTTTAAAAACATGCTTGAACCTTTTATTTTTGTCCTATATCTTTAAAAAAAAAAAAAACCAGCCATTTTATTATAGGACGAAAATGTACCATACAAGATCTTTTTCTATACAAAATAGTGATGTTGGAAAAAAAATACTTCAATCCTTTTAAAACTTAGTTTCCTAAGTAACTAAAAACCTTTCACATCAGTTATAGCCAACTTAATCATATATCAAGATTTCTTCATAAATTCTCCTTCGTGAACCTTATCCTAACTTCCACATACCACTGAAGACATGCTTGGACTCTGTTTTGCCCTGTATTTCCCTCCTTCCTAAATAACCAGTCTTTTTACTTTAGGACAAAATTTTATCATACAAAATTCTTTTATATGCAAATTTTTTTTCCTATAACTTTCCTTATCTAAAATACACCTTAATATCCCTCACTCTTTTTACATCTGTCTCTCCTACTTATGATTTTTTCCATTTTTTAATAAATAACCTTTTAAATAATCTCCAGATTACATAAAATAGCCTAAAACGTTAGTAAAAACCTAGGAAATAAGAAATTCTGAACTGTTAGATACTAGTATTTTATAGTTGAGACCTTTGCATAATGTTAGAAATATTTTTCTGTATTATAACTTTTTCTTAGTTGAAAGTAACCCATACATTTAATGAACTTCTAAAACAATTTTAAGGTTTTCAAATTACATGAAGTTTATCTATAAGCATTCTTTTATTCATATTTACCTAATTTATATATTTATAGCAGTTTGCTTAATTACTTATGAAAATGAGATCTTAGGGTCAGTTATTATTTTAAGTTATCTCTTGGCTAATCATTTTTAAAGCTTGTGAACATCAGGTGTTACCTAAGTAAGAACCTTAAAGTTAAATACATGAACCTTTTACTGATAATTCAGAAGGTTTAGCTGGATATTGTTTTGGTTTTGGTTTTGGTTTTGGTTTTTTTTTGGAACCAACAGTTTTAAATTAGTTATACTTGTAACAAAAAAATTTATACAAATAAAGATCATTCTGGTTTGGGCTAGGTTTATAGTTTTATAACTTTCATGTCAAATCCTGATACTTAAAATATCTAGCAGAGGCAAATGCAAAACTTAATTAGTAGACCCAGACAAAAATGTATGCTGGCAATTCCAAAGGTACTTTTCATTTTATTGGGAATTTTAAACCCATTTTTATTTACCAAAGATCATTAAAGTCACATGAACTTGGAAAGCATTTAGATTCATTTATTTACTTTATGAGTACTCATTTAATTAGAAGCAAATTTGGTAGCATGCTGGACAAAACACGTAACATGCATATACATGCAGACACATTCAAAAATATACATATATATGCATACAAAGATTTAACAACAGTTACCTCCAAACTTCAGCCATGAAATAGCAACAAACTTACCATTTTACAAAAGATACCCAAATTCAGATTATTTTTCCGACAAAATTGGAACCTGTTTGCATGGCTTAACTTTGTTTTCCCCAGTAGACAGTCCAAAAAAAGCTGTGGACCAAAATTGGGGTAAAACAGTCTCTGTGGCAGTTTAATTTTTAAAAACTTTTTTTAACTCTTTTTTTTCTCTTCAGTTTTAAATGCGTTTTCAGTGTTTACATTTTTGTTAGAACAGGCTGAACTGTATAAGAAAAACAAAATTTTAAAAATTTAACCTTGAAACAATGACGTTATCTCAACACCAGTAGCTTAGTTGCTAGCAGATTCAAAGCAGGCAGAAAAGAGAGAAATAGAGTTTAGAAGCCTCGGTGTAACCCTGTAGTTGCAGGTTAACAATTTGGACACAGAAATTTATGATTCCAACATATCCATGTTAAAACAGGTGCCAGGACCAAGTGACTGGCACCTGTTTTAATTCAAAGTAATTTGGGTTCCAGCACCCTCATTTTCACCTGGGGTGTTTTCAGGTTCATTCTTACCAGGTCTCTGATGGACATTTGGAGTTTTTTCCTTCTCATGTTGAACCTCAAAAGACATCCTGAGACCTCGGGGCTGATTCTCTGATGCCCTATTAACCCCCTCAGATCCTGCATTTTTGTGTATCCTCTTGATCCTTATTGTCCCACCTAGGATCTATATTTGGGTCCTTTTGCTCGACTGGCTGAGTACCCAGCCCTGGAGGGTGTTCCCGTTTCCATATGGACGTTGCAACCCTCCTGATCATTCCCCTTTTACTTGGTACAAGGGCTGTTCCCCCAAGACCTCAACATTTCCTCAATGGACTATCCGGGGTAATGTTAGAGGGAGAATTTTTATCTCACCCTTTCTTGGGTGCCTTAGGCCTAGAATTTTTATTCCCCATTCTTGGCTAACTTTATTTTATTTATTTTATTTTTTTATTTTTATTTTATTTTTTTTGAGTTGGCGTCTCTGTCGCCCAGACTGGAGTGCAGCGGCCGCTCCCGGCCACCGGAGCCTCGCCTGCTGGGCTCCGGCGATCCTTCCGCCTCAGCCTTCCGAGTAGCCGGAATTACCGGCGCGCGCTACCACGCCCGGCAGATTTTTTGATTTATTGTAGAGATGAGGTATCGCTGTCCAGGCGAGTCTCGAACCCACGGGCTCAGGCAATCCACTCACCTCAGCCTCCCAAAGGCGCGGAATTACAGGCTGAGGCACCAAGCCCAGCTTCTTGGCTACTTTGAATACTCAACCCCACTTACTAGGAGTTTCTTGTATTCCCTGGTTGATGCCCATGCCCGAGTTTACCTATGCATTCAACCCCCCCCCACTGGAGGTTTCATGTGCACCCTGATATTTGCTTCATCTGTCTCCAGCCGTTTATCTCTCGGGAGGACAGAACCTCGGATCGGTACTCACTTTGTATCAGTGATATGTCTCAGTCATACACACTCAACCTCTGAGAATGCCCCAGCCGCCAAGGCAGTCCAATTTTTCCTACCTTGGCTCATGCATGAGGTTGCCTGGTTACTGAGGTGCATTTCTTTCTTTTTTTTTTTTTCTGTGTTGCTTCTGCTGCCTCTGGAACAATAGTCTCGGACATACCTGCTGTTCCACGAGCAGCCAAGACAACCAAGCAGAGTAGGCCACCCAAAATCGGGTGGGACATGTCTCCCCCTCCGCTGGGGTCCCCATCCCACAGACGCAGAGTATCCCGGAGAGCCCCCAGATTGTGAGAATTGAACTCACCTGTCCAAAATCAAAGGATGGACAACAGAGATGTGGAGTGCAGCAGAAACAAGAGTTTAATGACGCAATCTTGCAAGATCAGGTGTCTGGTGGGCAGGCACACAGAAGCAGGAAGAACCAGCACTTTTATCCCTAGAACGCAGGAGGAGGAGTACTGCAGAAGTTACCGTCTTTCCCGTATGTCGCCTACGTGGCACATTTTGATTGGTTTACAGAATCATTTCAGTTGCACGTCCTATTTGCCGATTGGCTTACAGACTTATTCTGATTGGATCCTGCCAAAAGTTTAAACATGAAGCCCACCAAACTAAAAAGTCTGCAAAAAGGAAGCACGAAGCAGGAAGTGAATCAACAAAAGAGAACCACAAATCATTTAGACACCCTCTTGAGAACCCAAGAAAAGCTAGGCTCCAATTTGAAAATAAATCACCATTCTTATTTTTCACAGTTGCAAAATGTATCAGCGGTCCCTAACCTTTTCAGCATCAGGGACTGGTTTCATGGTAGACAATTTTTTCACGGATGGGGGTGGGGGAGTGGTTTTGGGATGATTCGAGCACTTTATATTTATTGTGTACTTTATTTCTATTATTATTACATTGCAGTATATAATGGAATAATTATACAACTCATCATAATGCAGAATAGGTGGGAGCTCTGAGCTTTCTTTCCCCCTCAATCCCATCTGGGGATGATGGGAGACAGTGACACTGAAGTGTGCTGCTTATATTCCCGTCTACTCTAATTCTGTTTTGGTTACTGTCACTGCAGAAAACCCAGCTTTACAAAGATAGAGTGTTGGAAAAAGGAAGCAGATTTTTCCAACAGGAGTTGGAGCTCAGGTGGTAATGTGAGCAATAGGGAGGGCTGTAAATATAGATGAAGCTTTGCTTACTTTCCTGCCGTTCGCCTCCTGTTGTGTGACCCAGTTCCTAACAGGTCATGGACTGGGAGTTGGGGACCTCTGGTATATATGATGGAATTGAATTTGTACTGACCTTAGGATTAGATCTGAGATATTTTTCATTGTTAAAATTCCTGGAATGAGTTTGTTTTCTAGGTAAAAATGAATGAGTTAAATATCTTGGTTAATGAAGGTTTGAAGTAGTGATGCTGTATTAAAAGTTGTATGTCATGCATTAAGCATATCATAGATAAGAAATTAACTAATTTTAAACTTTAAGAAACAGAAAAATGCAGAATTTCTCTAAGCATCCCAGTTTGAGTTTTTCAACTTCTGGTTAGTTTTCTAAGCATCTGTAGAATGGCTGTCAGCTGAGTTGGGAGATGGAGTTTCCCAGTGCTTAGCACCATATTGTAAACCAAGGAAAGGGTTACAAATTCCAACATGCTTAATTAGCAACGTATGTTTAAAAGAAGCAGTACTCATTCATAGTACTGCAAATATAAATTTAACATTTCACTTAACAATGAGTTGAATACCTATAGACTATATCTACAATGAATGTTACAGGAATCGATTGTTTGAAGGATGAAGAGAGTTGCTTTGTTGTCTCACCTCAGCTTATCCACCTCAGCTTATCTAAAACTGACTGATTGGAGAGTGTAGCTGATCTGTTTTAGGAAGTAGTGAGTCATCACTGCTTCCTCATCTTCCTTTTTTTGCTCAGGTGGATCTCATTTTATTCTCAAATTCTGAGCTGGTATTTATTTTTCTAATATCATCGGATAATTTCTGCAGTGTTTTGTTGCTGAAGTTGCAGAATCAGCAGCTGAATCAGATGTTACTGATCTAGGATGTCATGATATCCCAGATGTATAGTTTTCCCATCTTCCTCATAACTTCCCTCTTTTAGACTCCATACAGCAGTTTTCAAGTGCATTATTCTGTGTAAATGACTAGCACCCCTTTGAATCTAGCATTTAAATTTTTTACTGCCAAAAAATGTCTGTACCTTCTAGTCTGACTCAGCATTCTTTCTTTTCTTTCCCCTCCTTTCTCCTCCCTTCTTTTTCCCTCCCCTTTTCTGCCCAATTGTGATAATTGTGTAGTACCTCAGGCTTTCCAAGCCCAGCATTACATAGTCAGTAACTCTTTGCTATTCTGTGTAAACAGAATGCCATAACCACCCACATCATATGAGAGAAAGAATTAATCAGCTTGCCACTACAACTGTTCTTTGTTATGGGAGGTTCTTTTCTTTTTGTGAAGGCTTAGCACCCTCAAACCAGGTGCACAAAGGGACTAGTATTTGCTGAACATCTTAGTGCTTGTTTCCCTTTTAATAGGTTGATCAGACAGATAATCCAGAGTTCGAGACCAGCCTGGGCAACTTGGCGAGACCTTGTCTCTACAGTAAAAATTTAAAAAATTAGCCAGGTGTGGTGGTGCATGCCTATAGTTTCAGCTACCTGGAAGACTGAGGCAGAAGGCCTGAGCCCAGTGGGCAGAGGCTATGGTAGCCATGAGTGTGTCTCAGCACTCTAGCCTGAACAACAGAGTGAGATGCTGACTCAAAAAAAAAAAAAAATTCCTGGCCTGGGTGCATTGGCTCACACCTGTAATCCCAGCACTTTGGGAGCCTGGGGAAGGAGGATTGTTTGAGACCAGCCTGGGCAACATAGTGAGACCTCATCTCTACAAAAAAAATTACCCAGGCAGGGTGGCATGCACCTGTAGTCTCAGAAGGCTGAGGTGAAAGGATCACCTGAACCAAGGAGGTTGAGACCCTGGTGAGCCATGATTGTGCCACTGCACTCCAGCCTAGGTGACAGACTGAGAACCCACTCTAAAAAAAGAAAAAGAGCCTTACACAACCTTTCCAGTGTTACCTCCTAGACTTTGCTGCTATTGTGGTATATTTTACTTCCACATATGTTATAAACCCCCAAATACATAGTTGCTTTAAATTGTCAGTTTCTTTTAAATATTTACAGAAGAGCTTTTTACCCATGTAGTTACCGATTCTAGTTCTCTTCATTTTTTGTAGAGATTTAGATTTGTCTGGTACTTTTTTCCCCTTTTTTCCCCTTTTTATGAAGGACTGTTAACATCTTTTATAGCACATCTGCTAATAATTAATTGGTTCAGCCTTTGCTTATCTGAAAAGTATTTTGCCTTGATTTTTTAAAGGTATTTTGACTGGGAATAGAATTTTAGGTTAATATTTTTGGGTTAGTGGTAACTTTAAACATGTTACTGTTTCATCTTCTATCTTCCAGAATTTGGTAGACCCTTCTCATTTGCTGTGGTTTCTTCTTTTAATCTATTTGTTCTTCTTTTCATATATTTAAAATTTTTTTTTACTGTCATTTTAGTAAGGATTTAGCAGAAATGTGAATGGTTATTTAATCCATTGTGGTTAATTGGCAGTTGTGATTTCTGAAATTAGGTTTTTTTGCTGCTTTTCTTAATGACTCTCTTGCTTTACTAACAACCTACTGGAAAGCAAGTTGTCTTTAGGATAGAGTTTTTCCATTGTCATGTGATCATTTTCTTGGCAGTTATATATCAAAGTGGAAAGGCAGTGTTTGGGAGTGGTCTGCCCTAGTATAAAGGCATTATTCTTTATGAGGTAATAGGTAATAGGAGATATGATTTTTATAGATAATTTAAATTTATCTGCTCTTTAATATTCCTCTCCTTTAGGGAAGTAGACTGCTTTCACTTTCTTCTTCTGGTGTGCCGCTGCTCTTAGTTGAGATCATAGTATATTATTCTGTGTTAAAAAACAAAACAAAAACTAGTTATCAGAGTGAAGAGTAGAGAAAGTTTCTTGACAGGGCACGGTTGCTCACACCTGCAACACCAGTGCTTTGGGAGGCTGGGGCACAGGAGGATCATTTTAGGCCAGGAGTTCATAACCAATCTGGGCAACAAAGCAAGATACCATCTCTTAAAAAAAAACAACATTACAGGTGCACACCACCATGCCTAGCCAGGCCTAGCTACTCAGAGACAGAGGAGCACTTGAGCCCAGGAGTTTGAGGTTGTAGTGAATTGCAGTCACATCACTGCACTCCAGCCTGAACAATGAGTGGAATAAGATTGTCTCCAAAAAAAAAAAAAAGAGAGAGAGAGAAAGTTTCATTACTTTTTTCACAGAGTGAGCAATAAAATTATACCATTGGGGATCTTTTTGATTATTGGTAGATTTCATATCACTTTGAGTCATTTTAGAAAGAGATTTTTTAGAAAGTCATATATTAAGGGACTGTTGGTATACTAGGTCATCTATACAGGAAGTCTTGAGAAAATGTACTTTGTAGGAAAAAAAAACAAAATGAAACTTAAAAACTGATATAACTTCTGAAATATTTGGAGGTCATGGAAGAAGAAAAGTTTATATCTATTTTAAATTGAAATAACAAGTTCATATGCTTTCATATGAAATACTGAGTTTTTGGTTCTGGCATTGTTTGAGCGTAGGCCATTGGCCATATTGAAGAGGAGTTCCTGTGTGATCTGAGGGCACTCTTCTCTACCTTTTCAAATGTTTTGTAATTCATAGGTTTTATGACTCTTCCATAAGTGCTATTTGCTGAAGGTCAGAATTGTAAAGTGTCATTATATTTTGATAAGTATATTTGAAAAATAATCCAAAAATTGTTCTTCTCTTCCACAGGACTTAAATACAATTTATTCTTATCTACATGGAATGGAAATATTATCAAATCTCAGGGAGCATCAGCTTAGGTAAGTGTGGTGCTTTTTTTTAAGAGGATGCACTGTGTACTCATTCATTTATTTATTCATATTTAAGTGCCTTTATATTATATTTATATATTTATATTTCTATTTAAGTGCCTTTTTTATTCCTTATACTGTTGTAAGTACTTGGAATATACAATACAGATTCGATTTCTAATATCCTGGAATTTATATTCTTGGTGGGGGTGATTTCAGGTTTGGGGAATAATACTGACAATAAAAGATATATATAATATCCAGTACTGATAATCACTGTGAGTACAGTGAAGCATGGTGAACTGAAATAAACTGGTAGCTACTTGACTTAGGATGTTCAGCAAAGCCCTCTCAGAGGAAGTAAGTTTTGAGTTACAAGGAGGAGCTAAGTCAAGAAAGAGGGCTTTGATGGCTGGAGCATAGTGGAACGAGAGGTAGAGAGTTGTAGTAAATTAGTGTGGATAGGTAGTACTTGCCCAGGCCAAGTCATTTAGGGACTTTTGTAGGATAGGCAGAGGAATTTTCATTTCTTGTTTCATTTTTTTTTTTTTTTTTAGTCATGAGACGTTAAGTAAGTCTTAACATTTAGCTGCAGTTTTGTCTTCAACAAAATAGTGATAATAATGGTATCTTCATTGCATATTTTGAGGATTAAGTGAGAATAAGTACCTAAAACAAAGCACAGTGCTTAGTATGTGCTAGTAGTGAAATCTGTATTCTTTTGGTAGTTTGTATTGATACTTTATTATGCCAAAGTGTTAAGCTGAACATGGTATGTTTATTGTAGTGTTGTATTAAAGTGCAAGGAGCAGGACTCTTGATTGGGCATAAGCTCTTGTGGATAAGATCCATATACTTTATGAACCTCATTTTTTCCTTCTGTAAAATGGGATATCTATTCTGTTTATCTTACATCATAGTGATTATATTTGTACAAACACTTTTAGAGCAGCAATCCCCAACCTTTTTGGCATCAGGGACCTGTTTCATGGAAGATGATTTTTACCCAGAGGGGGTGTGGGGGACAATTTTGGGATGATTCAAGCGCATTACATTTATTGTGTATTTTATTTCTATTATTATTACATTGTAATATATGAGAAGCTACTGCTGCTGCTGATCTGACAAAAGGCAGAGCTCAGGTGGTAATGCAAGTGATGGGAAGCAGCTGTAAATACAAGTGAAGCTTTGCTCACTCTCCTGCCGTTCACTTCCTGCTGTGAGGCCTGGTTCCTAACAGGCCACAACCGGTATCAGTCAGTGACCTTGGGGATTGGGGACCCCTGCTTTAGAGTGCTGCAAAACACTAACTGTTAAAACTTCTGTATCACATTTTAATTAAAAATGTTTTCCCACCATGACCAGCTTATCCAGTCAGTTGTCCTGGGTGTTTTTCAGGCTTCAGTTATGGACCAGATTGCTAAAATATAATTGTTTGGGATTTATTATATTCTGTTTTCTGTGTAACACAAATCAGCTGTTAATATATGTCAAATAAGTATATCAGGAAGAAAAAAGAAAATTGAATTTTAGCTTTTAGTTGTACAAAAGTATCTTTAAAATGCAGATTTATATATTTATTTAGCACATTATTTTTTGTATGTACATGCCTCTGCCAGTAACTGTCCTTTACTTTTACACAATTCTTCACTACTGAGGATTCCATAGTGAACTAGATAGATGTATAATTTTTCATAATAAAAAAGAACTTTTTTAGTGTGAGTTGAATGTTTTATGATGTACTTAAGAATATTATGGTTGATGCATTTTATATATCTCTAAACTCTTGTTAGTGAAAAGTTACGGGTAGTCTTGGTTGTTTTCTGTTGAGACAATTATAATATAACTTTGGAAACAAAATGTAAGACAAAATAATCTTCAAAATTTTTACCTTTTTAAAATATGTTAGATTGATGTCTGCAAGAGCACGCTATGAGAGATACAGTGGCAATCAGATTCTTTTTTGGTAAGTATTTCCATAATTCACTTAAATTAGTGACTTTTATGTTTAAATTTTAACTTTTAGCATTGAATTTTATTTAATTCTGAAGTAATTTATGTAAAGCAAAGTGAAATATATTCATAAGCTGTGAAGTATAACATACTTAGAATGTACAAGAAGTGTACAATGCGGTGAATGTTAATAAATAGATATACTGTATAGGTACTACCTAGGTGAAAATAAAAAAGCAGATCAGCTTTTCGGAAGGCGCTAATCAACTATCCTTTGGAAAAGTAATCACAATTCTAACTTCTGTCACTATAGATTAGTTTTGCCTCTTTTTGAACTTGCTATAGATAGAATCTTTGGTCAGGCTTTTTCACTTAACAAATGTCCAAAATTCTTCTCTGTTTTTGCTTGTTGTTTTTCACTGCTATATAGTCTCAATTGTATGAAAATAACAATTCATTTAGCCATTCTACTGTTGTTAGATATTTGGGTTAGTTCTAGTTTTTACTATTGAGAAAAAGTTTCTGTGAACTTTTTATTCATTTTTTTTGTGACTTTATGACTCATTCCTGTTGAGCATATTCCTAGGAGCAGAACTATAGCCATGTGTCACCTGTATGTGATCAACAGTAAACTACATATTCATGATGAGGATTTTGTAAGCATATAATACTGTATTTTTACTGTACATTTTTTGCATTTAGATATACAAATACCATGTTACAATTACCTACAGTATTCAATACAGTAATATGGTGTACAGTTTTGTAGCTTAGAAGAAATAGGTTATACCCTATAGTCTAGGTTTGTTACTACAAACTACTGTCATCTAGGTTTGTAAAATTATACTCTATGATACATGACAAAATCACCTAACAACACAGTTCTCAGAAAATCTCTCTATTGTTAAGTGATGCATGACTGTACTGGAAATTTGCATATTCAAATTTAAGAGATTCTGACAGTTTTCTAAAGCAGATTTATCAGTTTTAACCTATAGTATGTTCTATTTTGTTCTACATCTTTGACAACCTTTGATGTTTTGTTTGCTTGTTTTGAATTTTTGACATTCTGCTGATTATTTCATTATGTTATCTCATTGTGATTTTATTATGCATTTCCCTGTTTACTAATGATGAATGACTTCCATGGTTGGCTGTTTGTTTGGTTGTTTTTTTCATAGAGATAATCTCACTCTGTCACTCAGACTAGAGTGAGAACAGTGGCTTGATTATAACTCACTGCAGCCTTGAACTCCTGGGCTCAAGTGATCCTCCTGCCTCACTCTTCTGAGTAGCTGGGACTATAGGTGCATACCACCACATCAGCTATTTTTTTTAATTTTTTAAGTGATGGAGTCTCCTATGTTGCCCAGCGTGGTCTGAAACTCCTGGACTCAAGCAATCCTCCTGCCTCTGCTTCCCAAATTGCTGGGATTACAGGCATGAGCCAATTCACTTGGCCATTTTTGTTTTTAAGGGCCATTTTGGTGACCTCTTTTTTTTTTTTTTTTTTTTTTTTTTGAGTCAAAATCTCAGTCACCTAGGCTGGAGTGCAGTGGCACGGTCATGGCTCACCACAGTCTCAACCTCCTAGGGTCAGGCACTTATTCCATCTCAGCCTACTGAGTAGCTGGGATGTGCACCACCATTCCTGGCTAATTTTTTTCACTTTTTTGTAAAGGCAAAGTCTCACTATGTTGCCCAGGTGGTCTTGAACTCCTAGGCTCAAGCATTCCTCCTGCCTCAACCTCCCAAAGTGCTGAGATTACAGGCACAAGCCCACTGTGTCTGGCTGTGTGTTTGTCTTTAATGGTGAGGTGAGTCTCTTGTAGACATCATAGTTGGGTTTTGTTTTATTATCCAGTCAGCCACTGTGTATCTTTTAATTGGAGAATTCCATCCAATATACATTCAAGGTTATTATTATAGGTAAGGACTCATTTCTGCCTTTGTGTTAATGGTTTTCTAGTTGTTTTGTAGATTCTTTTTTCTCTTTTAGTGTTCACCTCTGTGGTATGTTGGTTTACTCTGACTAAACTTTGTTTCATTTTTCTTTGTGCATCTTTTGTCATTTTTATTTGTGGTTGCCATGGGGCCAGCATAAAGATTCTTGTAGTAGACTGATAACAGATGAACTTTGATTCCATAAAATTACTCTAGACTTTTTTCCTTTCCCCACAATTTATATTGTTGCTTTAGTTTATATATTTATCTATAATGTGTTCCTTAGCCAGTAATTGTAGCTGTTGTTGTGTTGACCACTTTAACTTTCAGCCTTCATACTAGAGAACTGAAAGGTTTACATAATTCTATTACAGAATTCTGAATATGCTTATAAATTTACCTATACTTATGAGTTTTATACTTTCACATGTTTTCATGATAGTAATTATTGTCCTTTTGTTTGTAGTTATATCACTTCCACAAGCATTTCTTTTAAGACCAGTCTAATGGTGATGGATTTCCTTAGCTTTTGCTTCTCTGAGGTCTTTATTTCACCTTCATTTCTAAAGGATAGCTTACTCTGTTGCCTGGGCTGGAGTGCAGTGGCACGGATCACAGCTCATTGTAGCCTGGGCTTCCTGGGCTCAGGTGATCCTTCTGTCTTAGCCTTCCTAATAGCTGATACTGCAAGCGCACACCACCACACCTGGCTGATTTTTTTATTTTTGTAGAGATATGGTCTCGCTTTGCTGCCTAGGCTGGTCTGGAACTTCTGGACTCAAGCAATTCTCCCGCCTTGATCTCCTAAAGTACTGAGATTACAAGTGTGAGCCACTGCACCAGGCCATAGTTACTTTTTTATTTTATTTTAGCATTTATATCATCCCATCTTTTATGGCCTGCAAGGTTTCTGCTGTCAATCTAATGAGTATTACCTTATATGTGACTGGATGCTTTTTTCTTGCTGCTCTGTATCTGAGTTTTGACAGATTATAATCTGCCTCAGAGAGTATCTTTTTGTATTGAATCTAATTGGGAACTTCTAAGCTTACTGGATTTGGATGTCTATATCTCTCTAGACTTGGAAATTTTTCACCTGTTATTTATTAAATAGGCTTTCTGTGCCTTTCTCAATTTATTCTCCCCCAGCACCCTTGTAATGCAAAAATTTGTACACCTAGTGGTGTCCAATAAGTTTCATAGGTTTTCTTCATTTTACCGAATTTTTATTTCTTTTTTTCCCTTCTGAAGACCGATCTTCAAGTTCAGAAGTTCTTTCTTCTACTCAATCTAACCTGTTGTTGAAGTTCTCAGTTGCATTTTTTATTTTATTCATTGAATTCTTCAACTCCAAGATTCTTGTTTTTTTAATCTTTTTCCTCTTTGTTGAGTTTCTCATTCAGATCATGAATTGTTTATCTGATTTGATTGAATTAATTATATTCTTATATATCTCACTTAGTTTCCTTAAGATTGTTGTTTTAAGTTTCCTTTTAGGACATTTCATAAATATTTTATTGAGGTCTGTTACTAGAGACTTACTGTGTTCCTTGGTGTCATTTTTTTCTTGTTTTTTCATCTCATGTCTGTATGTTGATGTCTACATCTAGTGGAACAGTCACTTTTTTTTCCTATTTTATGGTGTAGCTTTCATAGGGAGAGATTTTTTTTCTTTTCCTTGTAGATGGTACCAAGGTGTCCGTTTTTACCCAACATTGACTTTGGCTGTGAGTGGACTCAGTAGCATGGTGTCAGTGCAGTTACTTCAGCTTATAATTGTCAGCAGTTGCCTCAGTTACCTAGTCTGCAAGAATTTGTGGCTGTGGTGTTGCAGTTTTGCTAAGGGAAAGGGTACCAGGCTGGTCCAGCAGTGTGTGGTTTCTCCAGTGAGGCATAGCCGTCCTTGGACTGGCCATTGGGCTGGGCATAGGCAGACTGGTGGGTTGGGCACAGGCAGACCGGCTGGTAGTGTGGGGAGTCTTCAGGGAAAGGGACCTTTACCCAACTGGTCATCTGGGCAGCCAGCTGTTCAGCAGTTTCTCTTCTGTGCACATCTGTTGTTCCCAGGTGGAAGGAGGGCGTTGCTGCATGAATTTGGACTCTTGGTTGTTTCTTCCAGCCTAGGTTCCATGTGGCTGGTGTCATGATGCTGCCAGTACCCATGTGAATGTGGTAAAATGACAATGGGACCTCAAGCGTGAAGAGAGAGGTGTTGCTACTGGCCAGCAAGGCAGTGAATCCAGTTTAAAGATGGCTTTGGGTCACAGCAACCTAGGCGACAGAGATAGGGAGTGCACAACATGGGCTCCTACTCTGGACTAGTGCTGCTGTGTAAGCTCTCACCATTCTCTAGACTGGGTTTGGTATCTGTGAGGACTGGGTTCTCTCCTGTAGCAAGGACTTCTGGTATCTTTGATGACGGTAGGGACTGCTTGGTGTCTCCAGGTTACCATTTCCCTACATAAAGTCGTCCCCCTTTGACGATGAGCTGATCTCAGTTGTGGAGACAGGAAGTCCCCCTTGACTTTGAACTAATCCTAGTTGTGGAGACATAACAATGCCTTTGTTCTCTTCTCTATTGTGCTGTCCTGGGCTTCTGTGCTTTTCAAAGATTTTGCCACTCTTCTGGTGCTCTCCAGTGTACTTTCTTAAAAGTCTCTGCAATCAAAATAGAGTTGTTTATTCATTGTTTTGGTCCCTTTTTGTGGCAGGGGCAGGGTTTTAGACAAGCACTTGGCTACTCTAGTTGGTCATCTTGCTGACATCAGTCCCCAATCCTGATAATTTTTTATTGTATGTCAGACACTGTATGAAAAGTCATAGATGTGTAATGTCTTCCTCTAGGAAGTATTTAGATATTTTTTGTTTTGTTTTGACAGAGTATAGGCAGATAATCTTTTTTTTTTTTTTTTTTTTTTTTGAGTTGGAGTTTCACTCTGTTGCACAGGCTAGAGTGCAGCACACTCACAGCCACTGCAGCTTCCACCTGCTGGGCTCAGGCAATCCTTCTGCCTCAGCCTTTCAAGTAGCTGGAACTATAGGTGCTCACCACCACACATGGATATTTTTTAAAAATTCATTGTAGAGGTGAGGGCTCGCCAGGTTGTCCAGGTAGCTGGTCTCAAACCCCTGGGCTCTGGCAATCCTCTCGTCTCTGCCTCCCAAAGTGCTGGGATTACAGGCATGAGCTGCTGTGCCAGGTTTAGCAAATATCTTGATGTAGTTTAGAATAACAAGTGGATTGATGTGGCAGTTGTTAGTGCAAGTTTTCTTTGATTGCTTCTGTTTTCTCAGTGAAACAATAATCAAGATCATGTGTTGAAAGTTTAGATGAGGGACAAGATATTTTACATTTGAATAGAGGGGACAGCAAATGGACTTCAGAAACATTATGGTTGCTAGGCAGCTTTAAGAACCAGTTAAAGTTTGTGATAGTTAAATTTTTTTCTTTAGCCGTGTTCAGCTATAGGGGTGGAAGTGGAATAGGCAGAAAGTTGGATTTATCCAACCTGCTAAATGCAATAAAATGAGAGGAGAATTGAGAGAATGTTTCTAAAAGAGTGATGATAGTAACCAGTACAGAAGAGAAGCGTAGAAAACTAGAGACAGTACAATCATTATGGTATAGATTGTAGGGGGTCTGGATTATAAAATGAGCTATAAAGAGAGGTGGTGATAATGGGATGCTTGAAATTCAGATTATAAAGGTCTTACAATTATTTCTGATGCAAGGTTTCTGGTAATCAACTGTGGAAGTGACTGAATAAAGTAGAAGGTAAGATCTTTAAAGAAGAGATGAAGAATTTGAGATGTCTTCATATCAGAAAAATTATTTATGTAAATAAAAACCTGACAGAAGTAATGTTAAAGAGGGTTTTATAAGCCAAGAATTAAAATCTTCTGGAAATAAGGGAATTGACCCTCATTGTTTCTTTAATTGAGTTCATCAGAAAAGGACAGTTCTTCAGGAAATAAGAGAATTGACCCTCATTGTTTCTTTAATTGATTTCATTGGAAAAGGACAGTGAGTGGTATAATCTGGGAGTTTTTAGGAAGGTGAGGAAAAGAATGGTTTAGAATGGATTAAAAGGTGTCAGGAGAGAAGACAGCGACTTTAGGTCTAGTAGGAGTGTGTGAGAGAAAACATCTATTTTATTTTTATTTTTAAATTTTTAAAATTTTTGATTTTAAAGATGTGGGGTTACAGTTCAGGGTTAGGTATACAAATGTTCATTATGCAGGTGCAGTTTCCCACTATTGCCAGTCTCTTTCTTATTGTATTATGATGATTATTCAAGGTCCGCTTATGAGTGAGAGCGTGTAGTACTCAGTTCTTTGTTTCTGTGATAGATCACTCAGTATTATAGACTCTAAGTCCATCCAAGTTGCTGTGAAGTTCATAATTTTCTCTGTCTTTATGACTGCATAGTATTCCATTGTGTATTTGTAACACATTTTTTTTCCAGTCCTCTTTCTTTTTTTTTTTGAGTTGGAGTCTCACTCTATCACCCAGACTGGAGTGCAGTGGCCGCTCCTGGCCACCACAGCCTCAACCTGCTGGGCTCCAGCGATCCTTCCGCCTCAGCCTTCCAAGTAGCCAGAATTACAGGCATGCGCTACCACAGCCGGCTGATTTTTTGATTTATTGTAGAGATGAGGTCTCGCTGCCCAGGCTGGTCTCGAACCCTCGGGCTCAGGCAATCCACTCGCCTCAGCCTTCCAAAGGCACGGGATTACAGGCTGAGCCACCGAGCCCGGCTCCAGTCCTCTTTCAATGGGCAGCACACAGTTGGTGCCATGTATTTTCTGTTGTGAATAATGCTGCAGAAAACATCTATTTTAAAAGGACTGTGGTGGAAGCAGTGTCTTCAGGAAATATTTAGAGAACACATTTAAAATATAAAGGAATTTTTTCAGATGTCTGACTATGAATTTTAGCGATTCAGTGGAAGAGTTTTAGGACTGGAAAGTGATGGGAAGAAGATTGGTCAGAAACTAGGCTTTCTAGGACCATATGCAGATTAGAGATTTGGGATGAAGGATGACATGGGAGACCTGGATTTTTATGGTAATTGATATAGGCCAGGGCTAAAAGACTTCTTGAGAATGTCCTCCTTTGAGTGACCTATATATTAGGTGTTCCTATATATTAGGGGTGACAAGATCTTCTCTAGAAATTACTGTGGATCTGTGTTTCCCTTCATTACTCATATAAATTCTTAATGAAGGAAATTTTAAGGAACATTTTTCCTTTTTTTTTTTTTTGAGTCGAAGTCTCACTCTGTGGCCCAGGCTGGAGTGCAGTGGCCGCTCCCGGCCACCGCATCCTCGACCCGCTGGGCTCCGGCGATCCTCCCGCCTCAGCCTTCCAAGGAGCTGGAACTATAGCCGCACGCTACCACACCCGGCTGATTTTTTATTTATTGTAGAGATGAGGTCTCGGAACATTTTTCTTAATCAGAAAGTATAGTCTCTAAACTGTACCTGGTTATTATAGGCTTGGAAGACTCAATGAATATAAATTTGAAGAAAGGTAATTAGAATTTTACTGTCCAATATGATATTTTAGTGTTAACTTCTGTCAAGTGAGTACTGAATATGGGGAAATCTGAAAAGATGGAACATTTGGTAAAAGTAATTAAATTGTAGCTGGGCGTGGTGGCTCAATACCTGTAATCCCAGCACTTTGAGAGGCAGAAGTGAGAGGATTGCCTGAGCCCAGGGGTTCGAGACCAGCCTGGACAACTTGACGAGACCTTGTCTTTACAATAAATCTAAAAATTTAGCTGGGTGTGGTGGTGTGCATTTGTGGTTCCAGCTACTTTGAAGGCTGAGGTAGAAGGATCACCTGAGCCCAGCAGGTCAAGGCTGTGGTGACCATGAGCATGCCACTCCACTCCAGCCTGGGTGACAGTGAGACTCTTAACTAAAAAAAAAAAGTAATTAAGTTGTATAGAAAGATTATGTAGCATCAGACAATTTATGCTTAGTGTTTTTATAAATTAAATTTATTCAGTCTTAAAGCACAAGTCTTTTAATATGGCTTTAAGTGGCTTTAAGTTAGAATTATTTAAATCAAGCTATTAAAGATTTATTCAGACTGCAAAGTTATGTGAAATTTTAAATCACATATATAAATGCAAATGTTATGAAGAGGTTTTTGATTATAAAGATAATATTTTGTTCTCCACAAGTAGGCTCTCTACATTAGGATATTGATATCCATGGTTTTCACTGGTTCGTCCTAGCGAATGACATATGCCTTTAAGAAAATATGGTCCTATTCGAAGTGAAAAATTTCAAAAGTCAGATTTTATCAAAATAGCATCAGTGTTCCCGGCGGGGGGGGGATCAGCATTTGCTTCTTCACCTTCCTTCTCTCCATTCTTGAGAATTGTTGCCGGAGAGACTTTTTAACAGCTTTTTTCATCTGAACAGAAAGTTAATAATTCACCCTTAATCCCAGTCCTATCACGCTTTTTTCTTTTTCTTTGTTTTGTGTCATGCCTTTCATGTACATTCATATATTCCTATGATATGTGTTCTACTTTGCTCCTTTATATGCATTTCTATTTATATGTGTCTCCTTATTCAATTGTATTTTTAGTGCTTGTATGATATTGATTACACCCTGACTTGTTAAATTACTCCGATATTACTGGATATTTAGGTTTCCTTTAATACTAGATATGCAGTGATTGTCTAACTCATCTGAAATTCTGTTAGGCAGAGATAGCAATGATTTCTCTATGATTAATTCCTTGGGATAACAAGGATGTAATGTCTTTATGGCTTGTGCTGAGTATTACTATGTTTATTTGGAAAAAAGATTATGCTGATTTTGATTTGCAGTATTGGTAACAATGAATAAGCATAATTCGTATCATAGCCTCTGTAACATGGGCTAATTTGTGAGGATTTTTTAAAAGTATTTTAGTGTAGTTTCCATTTGCATTTTCTGTTTACTTGTGATGCAAAGATTTTTTTTCCCTCTGTGTTCTGTGTACCATCTTTTATCTATTGCTCAGTTACTACTTGCAGTATCAATGCATTTACCTGTGTAGTAGTACCTATTACAGGTGTTAACCTTTATTGTATTACATCAGAGAATTTTGTTCATTTCATTAATAATTGTATTCTAGTTTTTACTTTTATTGGCTAATATGCTTCAGAATTTAATATTATTTTCTTGTACAGTATGTAATCTTTTGTTTCCTTTTTTTCAGGAAATATGTTTCTTTACTAGAGTACCTTCTTAACTCAATTAAAGCTTTAATTAAACATGTTTATTTCAAGGAACAGTATAAAATTTTTTTGCTAAAATGTATTTTGTTTAAATTTTAAGGTCCTTTACTCATTTAAGTATTGGTGCTTTATAGTGAGTAGGACTAGATTTAAAATAACTCTTTTCTTTTCAAAATATTCTTTTATATATCCACTCATGTTTTTAGTTTTTTTTTTCTATTTTTGTTTTAGAATATTTGTGTTGAGTTCTATTTGGGTATAAGTTAAATCTGTAAAAGACGTTGAGTGGCTAGAAAGACTATTGTAAAATAGATATTATTGCTAATATCAACTTTAAATCTTTCAGTAAGACTTTATTGTTTTTGGAGGGTTATTTGAGATTTTTTATTGCATGTATTTTTAAAAATACTAGAAATTTCAAGTATATTCCTTAATCCTTTTTATATTTTTGTCTACTCCTGTGTCTGTGACATCTTTTATTCTATAGGTTCAACTGACACTTAGAAATTATAATGATTTTCATATTTCATTACCTGCACATTGCATTTATCATTATTTCTAAAGTATTTGGATTTGTATGGATTTTAATAGTGTGCAATAAGTCCCCTATCTTTGAACAAGTTCCTTTCCAAGAATGTGCTCAGAAGTCTAATTTGTTTCTAAGTCCAACAAAGTTAACCTAGGTACCCAACTAACACAGTTGGCTATTTAGTACTGTACTGTCATGTAGTAGGTTCATGATTCTTTTCATACAAATAATACACTAAAACAAAAAATAAAACATTTTTAATCTTATAGTATACTACTGTACCTTGAAAAGTACAGTAGTACAGTACAATACAACGACTGGCATATAGTAGTTGGCATCAAGATGTTTGCATCTTGGAAATTTTGCAGCTTGAAGGTTTGTATGTAGGGGACTTAGCTGTATTCACTTATTTGTTGGCTTACTTATTATTAAACACTATATATTATTTTTATCTTGGGGATAAAATAGTGGGAAGAAAGATACAATATTTGCCCTTATTTATTTTATCATGTAGTAGGGGAGAGAAAGTTAATTAAAATTAAATGAGTTACATGTATTTAAGTACAATCAGGAAAAAGTGTAGATTACAGATCAATGAGACAGAATTAAGAGTTCAGAAGTAAATCCTTATGTTTTTGAAGAGTTTGTTTTTGACAAAGGTGCTAAGGCATTTCAATGAGGCGTGCAGTGTGGAATGATTTGGAGAGTGGACTTAGGCTTCTAGAAGGAGAATAGCATGGTTATTCATTGAGAAGAGAGAATACAAAAAATGATGCAAGCTTGAAGGAAATGATAGGGTAGACTTTCAACTGTTGAGTTTGGGTTGTCTTTTTTAATATTATAATTTTAATGCTTTCTCATTTATCTGTACAAGGGGTTTTTGTTTTGTTTTGTTTTGTTTTTTTGAGTTGGAGTCTCACTCTATTGCCCAGGCTGGAGTGCAGTGGCACGCTCATGGCCACCCCAGCGTCAACCTGCTAGACTCAGACGATCTTTCTGCCTCAGCCTTCCATGTAGCAGGAACTACAGGCATGCGCTACCACACCTAGCTACTTTATTTTATTTTATTTTATTTTTATTTTTATTTTTATTTTTGAGTTGGAGTCTCACTCTGTCGCCCAAACTGGAGTGCAGTGGCTGCTTCCGGCCACTGCAGCCTCTTCTTGCTGGGCTCCAGTGATCCTTCCGCCTTAGCCTTCTGAGTAGCCGGAATTACAGGCACGCACTACCTCGCCCAGCTAATTTTTTGATTTATTGTAGAGATGAGGTCTTGCCTGCCCAAGCGGGTCTCAAACCCGTGGGCTCAGGCAATCCACTCACCTCAGCCTCTCAGAGGCACAGGATTACAGGCTGAGCCACCGAGCCCGGCAATTTTTTATTTATTGTAGAGATGAGGTATTGCCAAGTTGCCCAGGCTGTTCTCAAACTTGTGGGCTCAGACAATCCCCTCACCTCGACTTGCCAAAGTGCTGGGATTGGAGGCTTGAGCCACCATGCCCAGCCGAGTTCTTTTTTAAATATACAAGTTGACACGTCAAGTAGGCAGCCAGATATAGCCAGATGTAGTTCTGCAACCAGAGGAAAGATTTGGTTTATAAATATTAGAATCTTCTATGCATTGTGATTAATTGAAACTTTAGATGTAGTGGATAAAGATACCTGAAAGAAGCAGAGAAAGATTGAGTAGATATTTTATTTGTGACTGTCATAATAAAATTTAAAAGAAATGTCATTATGATCCAAATTATAGTTGAAAATTAAGATAAAACATTGATAAAAAAATGTTGAATTCAGATAATACTGTCTTTAATATACATAAATAGAGTTGTCTGAATGAATATTTTCTAATATGCAAATATAGTACAACATTTAAGTTAATCTTCATCAGGTGTGTTGATCCAGTACACAAAAGTGAAGAACATGAAATTAATATTATAACTCATAAAATAGATGTAATAAACATATATTTCTGAAATCTAAATCTTAAGATAGTGATTCTGCATCTTTTTCTCTGTGGGCATGGCTTATATAAAACCGTAGGCAGCTGGGCTCGGTGGCTCAGCCTGTAATCCCAGCACTCTAGGAGGCCAAGTTGAGTGGATTGCCTGAGCCCGCGGTTTCGAGACCCGCACCGTGCAACTCGGCGAGACCTCATCTCTACAATAAATCAAAAATTAGCCAGGCATGGTAGCGCATGCCTGCAATTCCGGTTACTGGGAAGGCTGAAGCAGAAGGATCGCTGGAGCCCAGCAGGTCGAGGCTGCGGTGGCTGGGAACGTGCCACTGCACTCCAGTCTGGGTAACGGAATGAGACTCGAACTAAAAAAAAAAAAAAAAAAACCTTTGGCAAAGACAAAATTTCCAAGTAGTGTTAATTTTTCGTGATTTAAAATATTATCAGGATATATTTCATATTGAATCCATATATGTGTGGACATGTGTGTTTATTCATTCGTTTATTTATTTATTTAAACAGTTCAGAAACTATTGCCAGATGTTGGTATATCCTGCTTTCTGGATCTGTGCTTGTGAAAGACTCCATGGTTTTACCTCCTTGCAGGTATGTTTACATCTGCTGCTTAGTGTATATGGCAGGCAAAGTTAACATTACAATTATTTATTTTTTCTGTTAAACTATTTTGTGTAGGATGTGTATCTTCTCTCAGTAGGTGATAGCATTTTTAAAAATATCTTTTCTTGTTGGTACCATCAGAAATACTTGACAGGAATGAATCAACTAATTATTCATATTTGTGAGGGTATAATCTTTAAGTTTATATACCATGACATAGTATCTTCCTATTTGAACCTTGGTTTTGTGAGATTTTATCTAATTTATCTGATTTTCTTTTTATTCAGTGCTATTATTGGTTATAGAGAGTTAGTATATCATAAGACAAACTAGGTTAGAATCTTGATTTCATCACTTACTAATAATGTGACTTGGACACATTTTAGTTTTCTTCTCTGTAAAACAGAGATATTAGTACATATTTAAGTATCATTATGAAGTTTTAGCAAGCTACTAAAAGCTCTCACAGAAGTCTGGAAGGGTTCACACTCTATAGCCAGACTGTATGAGTTCATATCCTTGCTTTATCACTTCTTGGACAGATTGCTTAATCTTTTTGTGTCTCCCTTTCCTCCCTTGTAAAATAAGGATAATAATAGAACCTGTTTCATATGTTAGTTCTGAGAAATAAATGAATTAATCTATATAAAGCTCTTAGATCAGTGCCTGGCTATTAAAAGTAATTGTTATCATAATTATTAGGTAAAAGAAAAGTTGTTGGAAAGATGGTCAAATGTGGAATTATGTTAGCAATTCTTACGAATTTGGGACTTCAAATTATATTTGGATTACATAAAAACGTAGTTTCTTAGTGACTTTTCCCCTGTGATGTTGAGAAGAGACTCCAAGGCTTTTTAAGTAAGACTTCGGATTGTAGTTACGTTAATTTAGTGACATAACTATTAAGTTTAAATATCAGGATATGAAACATCTCAATTTAGATGCCATTTTTAAAGTCATGTCTTGAGTCCTGAAACTTTACACCATTGGCCTTTGGTTAAGTGAAATCTCTGCTTCTGGATTAGTAGGATAAAAATATGGCTGACTGTATTTACAAATAAAATAATACTTCTTGGTTTTTTAAAGCCTTTTGGTTGTTGTTCCTTTTCCCTGTATTTGTGAAACTCACATTAATGAATTTGTATTGTTACCCACTGAGACAGAATAAGCTGTGTAATCCTTAGTCAGCTATAATAATTCACTGTGAGGTTGTGATCAAAGATAATGAAGTTTAACATTTTAAATAATTAATAGGAATGTATGAGTTTTTAAAAAGCAATAGTATACATTAATGTAACCATTATGAACTCTGCAGCAAACATGATTATAGAAGTTTATTTAATCTTTATTTCAGAGAATTATGAGTATTTGTATTTTCTTGTATAAAAGATATTTGTAATAGGTTAAGTGTGATTGTTAAGATTAATGAGTTAATAGAAATAAATTACCTAGAATAATGCTTACTGCATATATTAAGCATCAAATAACTTTTTGCTTCTTTAGTCAGGAGACAGAAGCCACACAATAATATGAACAGGAACAGTTTAATTTAAAAAATGAACTATTTCATGGGATTAGCTACAGAGAATAAAGGAGAATACCCTACAGCTGAAGGAGAGTTCCCAAGGAAAGAACAAATTTAAAAGGAGAACCCCTTAGTCCTGATTTTAATTTAGACTTTGTTGGAGAATATGTTCGTTGCAGCCCAACATGTATTCTATGCCAGAAGTGGTCTATAACCATTTGGTCAAGAATGGCAGGAAGGGTACCGCTGACCAGGAATGGCAAGCAGGGGAACTCCCTGCCATGGTGCAGATGGGCCCTAAGGCTGGGGATAGGGACAGGAAACCTCCCAATTGCAGAGTGAACACTTTTGTGCTGCAGTGTCCCTATAGCACCCTATACTGACAGACACATTCCTTATCACAAAGTAGGGCAATGAAGGATAAATTTGAAGCTGAGAACTAATACATTTGAAGTTGAGCGGCAATAAATAACTGTCACAGTCCCCACTTAGCTAGTAAGCTTCCATTTGAATGCTTCTAAACACATTTGAAGCTCTGTTCAGCAAAACAACTCTGTTCACCTAACAAGATGCAGCTAACCTTTATATAAGTGAAGAAGTTCTCTCCCCCAAATAAGGAGATGCACAGTCCTAACAATCATAGTTAACTGTATTAATTATATATCCCATCATAGTGTCTCTGGCTATTCTTTGAACTAAAGACTCCCTTATAAAGTTTACCTTCAACAACTTTATATAAAAGAAATATGAAAAAGAAGAAAGTGGTTAAGATACAAATACACTACTGATATACAATAAGCAAAGGGAAAATATGAAAAGCTATTACAGTCCTTGTTTCTATAACCGGTCATGAGGCTATAATTGATATCCCTGGCCTTCTTCTATCACTACCCATTCAATATTTATTCCCTCAGCTGAAACTTCAGCTGTTCTGGGTTCCTTCCCTCGTGGTAGGAGCAAAACCTTCATTTAGAAGGTTCTCAGTTGGTCTGCCTATATTTTGGTTGCTGTAGCTTTCCATTAGCCTTTAATAGTGGACATTGAATTACCATAAGGAGCCTGAGAAAAACTTCTGGTCTACATATAGTCCCTTTAGCCTGCATTGTGTGTATAACCCATTTTGCTTTTGATAATTGGAATTAGTCACTTGCTCTGGTGGAATATCCACCTTTCCACCTGGTTCAATGGCCAGGTCTCTCTGATTTACTGGAATCATTGTTATGTTTCCTGGTAGAAGCACTGCACTTTTGGGAACTAAGATTCCAAACAAGCAGGGATCAGTGTTTTGGGGAGGGAAAGCAAAAATGAATTATTAGGAATAGCAGTGAGAAGAGCCACTCCTATTTTCATGACTTGAATACGAGACCCTTGTACTTTGACTGTTGAGGGAGACAGAAACCACTGCTATACTTCTGTTGAAAAATGAATTTTTCTTTTTTTTTTTTCTTTTTGAGTTGGGGGTTTCCACTCTGTCACCCAGGCTGGAGTGCAGTGGCATGATCACAGTTCACTGCAGCCTTGACCTCCTTGGTTCAGGCAATCTTCCTGCCTTATCCTCCCAAATAGCTAAGACTACAGGCATGCACCACCATACCAGGCTAATTTTTCATGTTTTGTAGAGACAAGGTCTTGCTATGTTGCCTCAAACTCCTGGTCTCAAGCATTCCTCCTGCTTTAGCCTCCCAAAGTGCTGGAGTTAATAGGTGTGAGCCACTGTATTTGGCATAATAACATGCTTGAGAAAACAATGCTGTCTAGCTTGTCAAGACGGTAAATAAAATATTTTTGTAAGTCCATGGATAATGATACTGGCAGAAACATCATCAGGCAAATACATTTTAAAAATAATTTCCAGAATACATGTCCATTTTATTTTTTTTAAGAGTACTTGGAGTTGCTGTTTTAAGAATAAGTCTATTCTAATGAAGACTGGTATCTGTCTCCTTCTAGGTAGAAGAGGTCCAGTTTAAATAACTTGCCTTCAGGTAGCTGACTTGTCCCTTTGAGGAATGATGCCATATTAGGGACTCAGTGTTAGTCTCTGCTTTTGGCAGATTAGGTACCCAGCTGTAACATAAGCACTTAAACCCGTCTGAAGAGGGTCTCCAAGGGAGAGGAGAGAAGGTAACCTTTCTAAATTTTATGACTTGCTTTGGGAAAGAGGAGTTCTACTTTCAATGACCCACCTTGGGGAAGAGGAATTCTGGTTTCTATGACTCACTTTGGGGGAAAAGAGGAGCAAGAGGTCAGAGAGACTTCACTGGAATCTCCTTTAGTTCAAAGTACTCAGCATACCAAAGCTCCATACTTGGGGATATTGTTGCTGAATTCCAACACACCCTAGTTTTAGCTCTTTTATCATGAAATATATGGGAGAGGTCCAGCACTGTGGCTCAGGCCTATAATCCCAGCACTTTGGGAGGCTGTGGTGAGAGGATTGCCTGAGCCCACGGATTCGAGACCAGCCTGGGCAACTTGGTGAGACCTCATCTCTACAGTAAATAAAAAAATTAGCCAGGTGTGGTAGCACGCACCTGTAGTTCCAGATACTTGCAAGCTGAGGCGGAAGGATCACCTGAGCCCAGCAGATCGATGCTGGAGTGTCTGTGAGCATGCCATTGCACTCCAGCCTGGACAACAGAGTGAGACTCCCACTCAAAAAAAAAAAAGAAAGAAAGAAATATATGGGGAAAGTGCAGACAGCATAAATGTACTTTTTGTTGTTGTTGTTGTTGAGAAAGCAGGATTTATTGAGAAGACAGAACAGCTTCCACAGGGGACCCAACAGGGTTGCCTAAATGTATATGTTAATGAGTTGCTATATAGTGAATATTTGCCTAATCACTACCCAGATCAAGAAAGTGAATATTGTCAGCAACTAGAAGCAGATTACATGTCTTTCTCAAATCCTCTTTTTCCCCCCAAAGATCACAAATTTCCTAAATTTTAATCAGTCTTTCATATCTGTAGAGTTTTAGCCAATGAATATGTATACCTTAACACTATAATCTGGTTTTGTTTACTTTTAAATTTAATATGAATATCACCATAGTATTCTTTTGTGTGTCTTTTTTGACCCAACATTATGTTAATGAGATTCATCCATGTTGTTGCATAGAGTTATAGTTAATTCATTCCATTAGTATTTTATTGTTAGCATAATTGAGGACTATTATAGTTAATTCATTCCATTAGTATTTTATTGTTAGCATAATTGAGGACTGTTAAAGTACTTTTATGGACATTTTTGTATATTAGATGCAAATGCACATACATTTTACTGGAATTGTTGGCTCACAAGATGTGCCTATATTCAGCTTTGTTAGTTCCAAATTGTATTCCAAATTGATGTACTAATTTACACACCCACTAGCAGTATGTGAGATTTCCCACATTTTCCACAGTATGTTCCACATTCTCACTAATACTTAGTATTATAAATCTTTTTACATTTAGTATTGATTTGCATATTACTGATTGCTGATGAATCATTTTCAGTAGAATAATCCTTTTTGTAAAGTGACTCTTTAGGTTTGTTTCCCATTTTCCTAATGAGTTGTCTTTTTGTTAGTGAGATGTAGACATTTTTTGTATATTCTAAATAAGAATTCTTGCTTGGTTATTTTTGTTTCACATACTTTTTTCCTAGTCTGTGGCTTGTCTTATTCGTTCTCTTAGTAATATCTTTAGGTGAACACATGTTCTTAATTCTAATATAGAACAGTTCATTACTCTTCTATACTTGAGGTCATGAAGATACTTTTCTTTTTTTACCTTCCTGTTTTCCTTTCTCAGTTAAATCTGTCGTCTGTCTGAAAATGATTTTTGGATGTGTCATACCATTGAATGCTTTTCCATGTGGATACCTGTATGTCCATTTCCCACTCATTCAGTGCCACCTTTTTCATAAATATCTATATATGTGTGTGCGCCTGTTTCAATTTTCATGTTTTGACGAATAGTAATGTTGAACACTTTTCTCTATGCTTATTGACCATTGCTATCTCTATTTTATTAGTAAAGTATCTGTTTAAGTTTTTTGTATGTGCTTTTAAAAAAATTATTTGTCTTTATTAGTATTCTTTAAGAATCTTTAACACATTCAGGATGCTAGCTGTTTGTCAAACATTTTGTCCCATTAGCTTGCATTTTATTAATTTTTCCTTTTTTAAACAACTTTGTTGAGGTATAATTGACATGCACTGAACTTTATATTATTTACAGTGTAGAGTTTGATAAGCTTTGGCATATGTATACACCTGTAAAACCACTGCTGTTATAAAGCTAATGAACTTATCTATTGCTAGAAAATGTTTCTTCATTCCCCTTTTTGAAAACCTTCCCTCTCGTCCTTCTCTACTTTCTTTTTTGGTCCCAGGCAATTGCTGATATTTTTGTAAATGTAAATTAGTTTACATTCTTTAGAATTTTGTATCAGGTGAAACATACATTATATACTCTTTTCTCATCAGACTTCTTGCACTCCATAAAATTATTTTGAGGTTTATCCACGTTGTTATGTGTATCAGTATTTTATTCCTTCTTATTGCAGTATTCTCTCAAATGGATGTTAACGGAAAAAGACCTGCTTTGTAGACATGACTTAACCTTTGCCTTGCCCTTACATGGCCTTAGATCTTGTTTATTTAAAAAAAAAGAAAAAGATCTTGTTTATAATTTGATACCTGATTTCCACAAAGGGTTTGTTTTGTCAGTCTTTAGATATCTATTTTAACATTAATGCTGGTCTTGGTTAGGCGCAGTGACTCACACCTGTAACCCCAGCACTTTGAGAGGTCAAGGTGAGAGGATCACTTGAGCCCAAGAGTTCAAGATTAATCTGGACAACATAGCAAGACTCTGTCTCTATAAACAATTTTTAAAAATTAGCTGGGTGTGGTGGCATGTGCCTCTAGTCCTAGCCTACTCTGGAAACAGATGGGAGGACCACTTGAGCCCAGGAGTTCAAGACTGAGGTGAACTATGATCATTCCACTGCACTACAGACTGGGTGACAAAGCAGGATTCTGTGTGTTTAAAAAAACTTGTTTGGCTGGGCTCGGTGGCTCAGCCTGTAATCCCACGCTTTGGGAGGCCAAGGTGAGTGAATTGCCTGAGCCCGCG
>NW_007249666.1:183738-221814 GCF_000164805.1 Carlito syrichta | reverse complement strand
GGCTGCGGTGGCCGGGAGCAGCCACTGCCCTCCAGTCTGGGCAACAGAGTGAGATTCCAACTCAAAAAAAAAAATGTATGTAACAAGATATGTTCAACCTCCCTTCCCATCATGGCCAGGAACTAGGTTTTTAAAGTTTCTCTGGGGTTTCTTTTTGGCCAAAAGGAGGTTTGTTCAGTTGGTGGAGGGCTTAGGACTTTATTTTTAGTTTACATTAATATACCATTGTTTGTTTAGCATCCAACTGCTGTTGGGTATATGAGTTTTTTCCTGGTTTTGACTTTTTCTTTTTTTTTTTTTTGAGTTGGAGTCTCACTCTGTCACCCAGACTGGAGTGCAGTGGCCGCTCCCGCCACCGCAGCCTCGACCTGCAGGCTCAGGCAATCCACTCACCTCAGCCTCCCAAAGGCGGGATTACAGGCTGAGCCACCGAGCCCGGCTGGTTTTGACTTTTTCAAAGAATGTTGCTATGGATGCTTGTGTACAAGTCTTTATATGGGCATACCATGGGTACCAAGAAATATATGCACATTTTAAGAAAGGGAAAAGCTTGACTTCTGTAATTACAAGAGGTGCTCAAAGTGGTTACCATCAGCATCCAGACACTTCTGATTATGGTGAACATCTCTTAACATCTCTTAAAATGTGTCTACATTTTGTTGTCTCCCCCCAGTATGCTTTCATCTCTCTGAGTAAATAAGTAAAAGTAGAATGACAGTATTATAAGTATTTGTGTGAACACATACTTTTATATATTTTGACTAAATACCAGAATGGTAGCATGGTAGTAGCAGGGTAGAATGACTGTATTATAAATTGTTTATGTGAACACATACTTTTATATATTTTGAATAAATACCAGAATGGTAGCATGGTAGTAGCAATAGTAGAAGCATGTTTAACCTTTAAGAAAGTGCCATGCTCTTTTCCAAAGGTATACCATTCCCACCAGCAGTGTATGAGAGTTTCAGTTGTTCCATATCACATTCTCACTAACACTTGGGAGTAAGATCAGTCTATTTAAGTTATATATCCTAATTGGTATGTAGTAGCATCTGATTGTGGTTTATATTTTTGTGTCCCTAAAGACTAATGATGGTGAGCATCTTTTCATGTGCTTGTCATTTGTATATCTTTTATCAAGTGTATCTTTGAGTCTTTTACCCCTTTTGGAAGACAAAATTCTTGTTTTTGTGTATCAAAAGTCCTGTATTCATGCTGTAAACAAGTTCTTTAACAGACATGTGATTTGTAAATATTTTCTCCCTGTCTGTGGATTGTTTTTTCCATCTGTTAACTGTTTTTTAAAGAGCATAAGTACTTAATTTTGAAGAAATTCAGTTTATCTTTTTTTTTTTCCCCCTCATTACTTGACTGAGCTTTGGGAGTTTGGGGTAAGAAGTCTTTGGTTAATCCAAGATTGCAATGGATTTTTTTTCTCAAATTTTTTCAGGAAGTTTTATAGTTTTAGATTTTACTATAATCCGTTTAGGCCTATGATCTGTTTTAAGCTAATTTTTGTTTATGGCATGAGGTATGGGTCTCATTTTGTCTTTTTACCTAGGCATCCTCAAATTGTTTCAGCAACGTTGTTGATGAAGGTATTGTTTCTCCTCTGAATTGCCTTTACATCTTTATCGGAATTTACTTGTGTATTTGTGGGTATATTTTCCAGTTTTGTATTTTGTTTCATGGATTATTTTTCTATCTTAGTGCCAGTACCACATTGTCCTTATTACTATAGCTTTATAATAAGTCATGAAATCAGGTGATATGGATCCTTCAATTTTGTCAAAATTGTTTTGGTCATTATATGTTCTTTGCAATTCCCATATGAATTTTGGCATAAGTTTATTTAAAATTTAAAAAAACTTGAGAGGGTTTTGGTAGGGGATATGCTAAAACTATAAACCAGTTTAAGGAAAACTGACATCTTCACAGTTGACTCTTTAACCATGTACAAGGTACATCACTCCATTTGTTTGTCTTTAGTTTCTCTCAATGTTTTGCAGTTTTCAGTGTAGAGGTATTGGCATATGTTGATCTAATATCTTGCAACCTCAATAAATTCACTTATCCAAATTGCTGTTTTATAGATTCTTTAGGATTTTCTACATAAATCATCTTGTCATCTGTAAGTAGACAGTTTTGCTTCTTTATTTCCTGATCAGAATGCCTGTTTCTTTTTTCCTGCCTTATTGTACTGGGGGAAAATACTGCAGTATCGTATCAAAGACACACAGTGGAGCAGAAATCCTTGTTCTTAATCTAAAAAGGGAGTTGGGGATGGTTAGATGGAAACAGTCATTCAGTTTTTCACCAAATATAATCTTAGCTCTAAATTTTTAATTGATTTTTTTTAATCCAGTTATCCTTTTGTAATCTGTACTTTCCTGCAGTCTTATTATAAGGCAGCCACTGTTCTGCTCTCTGGTGTGTGTGTGTTTATACACACATATACTATTTTACATTTCCTACTCTTCTATATAAATGAAAAATACTTTGTATAGTTTTTTTATATCTAGGTTTTTTCACTTAGCATAATGTTTTTGAGACCTGATTATGTTTTAGCACATATCAGTTGTAGCAAGTTCATTTTTTAAAATTGCTAAATTGTAATTCATTTTATGTATGTATTTCATCCTGTATATGCGTTTTATTGTATGACTGTCCATTCAGAAGATTGAAAAAAAAATTGTTTCTGTTTTTTTGAGTTGAAGTTTAACTCTTTTTCCTAGACTGGAGTACAGAGGCATACTCATGGCTACTGCAACTTTGGCCTGGTGGACTCAGGCGATCCTTCTGCCTTAGCCATCCAAGTAGCTGGAACTATTATTAAAGGAAGGCACCACCACACCTGGCTGATTTTTTTATTTATTGTGGAGATGAGGGCTTGCCAAGTTGCCCAGGCTGTTCTCGAACTCCTGACCTCAGGCAGTCCTCTCGCCTCTGCCTCCAAAAGTGCTGGGATTACAGGTGTGTGATAATTTTAATTTTGAGCTGTTACAAATAATGATTCTATCCAGATTTGCATACAAGCCCTTATATGGGCCATGAATTTTCATTTATTTTTTAGATATTCAAGAGTGGAATTGCTATGTTTTATAAGTACATGTTTAATTTTTTGGGAAAAGGCAAAATTGTTTAAAAAATTACCATTTTACATTCTGACCACTAATTTCGCTTTAGTTTTTTTTTTTTCATTTGTTCATGTGCTCTCCTTTACTTGGTATTTATAATAACTTTTGTCAGTGCCATTCTAATCTACATTTAATAGTATCTTATTGTGATTTTAATTTGCATTTTAGTGACTAGTAATGTAGAGGATCTTTTTATGTGCTTATTAGAAATTCTTCTAACTTTTTGGGTGAAATAGCTATTCAATAATTTTTTTCTCCATTTTTAAATTGTGCTGTTGTCTTATCAAGTTGTAAAAATTTGTTTTGACCCACATTCTTTATCAGATACATGATTTGCATATATTTCTCTCAGTCTGTGATTTTTCTTTTCTTAATATTGTCTTTTGAAGCACTTCATTTTGATGAAGTCCAATTTATTAAGCTTTTTTTTTTTGAGGATCGTGCTTCTGGTATCACAGCTACGAAATATTTGGCTAAACTAACTCCAAATTATTTTGTATTATGGCTTTTTTTCCCTTGTATTTTGGCTTAGGATACAATGTGAGTTGATTTTTGTTTTTGTTTGTTGCATATCTAAGCAAAATTTGCATGTCTGTTTGGCCTAGCACCATTTATTGAAAGGCTGTTTCCACAATGAATTGCCTTGGTACCTTTGACTTTGTTGAAAATCAGTTAATCATGTATGTGTGTTTTTAGTTTGTTTTTTGGACTGATTGTTCTGTTTTATTAAGTATTTTTCTCTCTTGGCACCAATACGGACTGTCTTGATTAATTATAACTTTGTTAGTTTTCATATCTGGTCAGTCTTATCACTGTGTTCATTCTTTTAATGGATTTGGCTATTTTAGGTTCTTTGTGTTTCCATATAAATTTTTAGGATTTGCTTACCAGTATACAATAAGGTCTGTGGGAATTTTGATGGGAAATGATATGTATCTATAGATTAATTTGAGGAGAATTGCAGTCTTTACAATATTGTATCTTCCAATCTGTGACCACAGATTACTTCTACGTATATTTAGATCTTTTATTTTTCTCGTAGTGTTTTGTATTTTTCACTGTATAAATCTTATACTTTTGCTAAATTATTAATATTTTCAAGTATTGTATTTTTAATGCTAATAGAAATGAAATTGTTTCTTAGTTTCATTTTTATTTTCTTCATTGCTAGTTTATGGAAATACAATTGGTTTTTGCATATTGATCTTATATCCCGTGACTGTGATCAATCTTTTATCAGATCTAATAGTTTAGTTGGTAGTTTACTCAGTAGTTTAAATTGGAATATATTCAAAGTATTATATATTATTACCAAGTTGGGTATTATGCCAGAAACGAAAGGTTGGTTTTGCATTTGTAAATCAATTAGTACAATATACTATATTAGTAAAATAATGGACAGAAACCACATGATCCTTTTAATAAATGCAGGAAAAAAAATACCATTTGAAAAATAAAACCTACTCAGGATAAGACATTTGAACAAACTAGGCATGCAGAGGGGAACTTTCTAATTATGATATAGGCTGTGTATAGCAGTTTTATTGTGTGGAGAATTTTTATAGTTTTAACATTTTGTACTCATATGTCCCCCTCGGGAACTTAAAGAGATTGCTGGTGATTATACAGGACAAACTTAACACCAACACAAATTTTTTAAACATGTATGTTACTGTGACATTTTCCATTTAAATTGCACAAAAAAGTAAATAAAAAGATGAAATATATACTGAGATACACATTAAAAAATATCAAGTGAGGCCGGTCTTAGTGACTCAGCCTGTAATCCCAGGCCAGAGCGAGTGGATTGCCTGAGTCCACGGGTTTAAGACCAGCCCAGGCAACTTGCTGAGACCTCGTCTCTGCAATAAAATTAAAAAATAAAAAAAATTAGCCAGGCGTGGTAGCGTGCGCCTGTAGTTCCAGCTACTTGGAAGGCTGAGGCGGAAGGATCGCTGGAGCCTAGCAGGTCCCGCTGGAGTGGCCATGAGTGTGCCACGGCACTCCAGCCTGGGCGACAGTGAGACTCTAACTCAAAAAAAAAAAAAAAATCAGGTGGCATTACATAGAAAGAGAATGTGTGAAATGCTTTCACAGTGGTGCATAGACTGGACAATAAATTACACGTTATTAATGTGGGAGGAAGAAAATGAGACTGTATTGTCTGCTCAAATAGAAAAACACCAGGTGGAAGATGTTAAACAAATTACTGTTGCACATGTGTCAGTGAATCTACACTGCATGTCAAAGACAGTCACACATTACCATGTATTAGAAAAATATATACAATTTTAATTTTTTGTCGTAAAGAAGTTCCTCAGTGTCCAAAATTCCATTATAAGCTGAATAGCATTACAATAAAACAATTGATTCCAATGCTGTACTATTTAATATGAAGTGATTCATTTTTCACTATTTTGTAAAAATTTGCAATTGGTTGCTGGTAGGTGATTCATGAGATATCTCCAAGTGCAAAGGGTTAATTATATCTCTGATTCATTTGTTTCATTTTTGTTTATGGTATTATATTAAGTTCTCTGTGCCCCCCCACCATCCTTTTCTGTGTTTATATCTGGTTGTTCCTGCATCATTTATAGAAAAGATTATCTTTCTTTATTGAATTCCTTTGATACCTTTGTCAAAAATCAGTTGAACATATATGTATGGATCTCCTTTTGTTTTCTTGATCCTGTTTGATTGATCTATAAGTTGATCCTGTCCAACATTATTTTGTGTTTTGCTTTAATAGTATGTCTTCATATCTGATAATGTAAGTATTCCAACTTTGTTCTTATTTTCCAAAGTTGTTTAAGCTATTTTGGACTCTTTACATTTTCATGTAAATTTTAGAGTCTTTATATCAGTCTTCTAAAGCAGCTTTCTGAGATTTTTATTGTGATTGTCTTGAATCTGTAAAACAGTTTCAAGAGAATTGCTGTCTTAATAATAGTAAGTCTTTCAATTCATAAACAGGATATATCTCTTCTTAGTTGGGTCTTTAATTTCTTTCCAAATATTTTATAGTTTTTTAGTTTGTATCTTTGTAGAGAATATAAATTTATTTCTTAAGCATTCTCTACTTTTATTTCACTTTTAATGAAGCTAAAAGATTTTATATTTTCATAATTGTTGCTAATATATAATAAATCAATTGATTTTTGTGGTGTTAAGCTTGTATCCTTCAATCCTTCTAAATTCACTTATTGCTGAAGGTTTTTTATAGGATTTACTTTATGTACAATTCTGTTTTCTGCAATTGAAGTGTTTAATTTTCCTTTCTTGTATAAACTATAGTTTCGGGAACTTTAATAATTAATGGAGGGGGGTTATCTTTATATTAGTACTCCAGCTAATAAAGTCAGAAGGAATGATAGAAGTATAAATTGCCTATTTCAGTAGCTCTGATAACACATTTGATCTACGTACTGATAAAAAATGAATGCTAAAACTCATAGATGAAAAATTGAGAAGATACTTCATAATGGGTAGGTCGCCCACTCACTAATTTTACTGAAAAATGGAACAGCCAAACCTCATGTTTCTGATTATGATTTGATAGAGCATTCTACTAGGTTTTTAAGTGTCTTCTGTTCCTTTCTTTATCTTATTCATATTTATCTCTACTGTCTTGCACATATGGAATGTAATTAGAAATGTCTGTCTGAATATCCTTGTCTGTTGATTCCCTTGCTTCTGATAGTTCTGTATTTGCTTTTATTGATTGATTTTTCTTTTGGGTAAAGATCATATTTTCCTGTTACTTTGCATGCCTGTTTTGTTTGTTTGTTTATTAGATGTCAGACATTGTGAATTTTATGTCATTTTGTTCCAGCTTTTGTATATCTTTAGGTATTATTGGGCTTTGTTCTAACATATGGTCTAGCCAGTCGGAATCTATTTGATTATTTTGAGCTTTATCTTTTAAATTTGAGCAAGTCCAGTACTATTTTTTAAGAGACAGGGTGGTCTCTGTGTTACCCAAGCTGGAGTACAGTAGCACAGTCATAGCCCACTGCAGCCTTGAACTCCTAGGCTCAAGCAATCCTTCTGCTTCAGCCTTCTCAGTAGCTAGGACTACAGGCACATGCCGTCACATCCAGTTAATCTAAACACAGTTTTTTGTAGAGACAAGGTCTCACCGTGTTGCCCAGGCTGGTCTTGAACTGGGCTCAAACGATCCTCCCACTTTGGCCTCACAGGTGTGAGCCACTGTGCCTGGCCTGAATTCAAGTACAACTTTAGTGTAGGAGTAATTCATTATGTTACTAAAGAAATACATTTCAGTGCCTCGTGTATTATGTAGTGTTTCTACTCTTTTAGTTCTCAAATATTCACAGTACTCGCTCAAAGACCTTTCTGAAGATCTGTAAAGGACCTTTCTGAAGATCTGTAAAGCATATATGCACACTCTCTCTCATGCATACTATTTTGCACATTCTTGTTCTCCCCCTTCCCACCCCTCTTTGCTACTCACTCTATCTCTTTAACTCGGGAGATTGTTGGCTCTGTTAGGCTTCTCTGTTTTTGCATTGTGGCCGAGAGGTTGCCCTTAGATAGTAAAATGGGGTATTGTAGGCATCATCTTAATTTTTTGTTTTCTCTCAGGAATCACAACCCTGTCTTGCCTACTTTCCAGTGTCTTTCAACTGTTGTTTTATATATTTTGTCTTGTTTTATGTTGTTGTTGTTGTTTTTCAGGTGGGAGAATAAATTCAGTACCTGTTATTCCATTTTGCACAAAAGCAAACCTTTACAAATTAACTTCAAATATATTAGGTGATGTAAGAGTTTATTTGGAGAAAAAATACAGATCTTCTGCTTAACCAAAAAAAAAAATAATAATTTTTTGGGGGGGTGTTGTGCTCAAAAAGTAATTTTATTGGGATTTTGATTCGAATTTTGTTATAAGCTATTATTTTTATATAGCCTTATACTTTGGGAAATTTACATTTTTCTAATAATGAGGCTTTTTATAAAAGTATATGCTATTTTACTTTTTCTAAACCATTTTTCTAGTCCATCAACAAAATAGTATAATTTTCTTTATCAGTGATTTCTGTATTTATTAATTAGAATTTTTATATTTTATATTTTGTTTGCATTAGTGGGGTTTTTCCCACTTGGTTATATTTTGTTTATGTATTTAATTTATAATTGAACCTGGTACTAAATTTTCAAGTGTTATGGTTGCTTTATAATTTAAGTGCTCTCTGTATATTGAGTATGCGAACCTTTTGTGTCTTAATATAATTGGCAAGTATTTTATTTATTCTCCCTCACTTTTACAAAAATTCAGTGTATCTTTTAAAATGAAAGCTTACCTTTTTCTTTATGATTGATTTCTTTTTTAATTTGCTTGGAAATCTTTCTCTAAGACCAAGAATATAAAAGTACATGTTCTTTTAGTACTAATCCAGCTGTAGTGTTTTCCAAAGAGATAGTGTTTTCCAAAAATAAGTCATCTTTGTATTTCACTACATCTGCTTATATTCAGTTTATATTCTGTGGGTTTCACATATGTGGATTCAGCCAGCTGTGGTCTAGAGCAAAATGAATAGTTGCATCTGTAGTGAATATGTAGACATTTTTTGCTTGTTATTATTCTTTGAACAATAGAGTATAACAGCTATATACATAGCATCTCCCTTGTTCGATACTATAAGAAATCTAGCAATGATTTAAAATATATGAGAGAATGTATGTAGATTATATGCAGATAACGGCACCATTTTATGTAAGGTACTTGAGCATCCGTGGATTTTGGTATCCTTGGGAACCAGTAGCCAGTCCTCATTGGATACTGAATGACTACAATCCTCGAATGTGAATATTTTTTAAGGTTCAAAAATATCCGTTATCTTAATACTACTCCCAAAAGATAATAATTTACTTTTATGACACATTGCATAATCATGGCATCACTTTATTTGGTGTGTTTTTTTAAATCCAACATATATTGACAGATTTTCAAATCTTTAGATTATACAAGTTTCTTCTATGACTAATTTTAGGGACTAGTTGAATGAAGGCAGATATTTAAAAACAATTTTAATACAATAATATATTGAGATATATTTGGGCAAGTAAGATAAAAGTTTTCTTTTTTTAGAAAATTTTATTTTATTAATATAAGTGACAGGATCACAAATTCTTGGTTTAGCATCTAAAGTTTTTTGTTATTTGTTTTTTTCCTACACTGATACATTTTGTTTATAACCTTTGCTAAAGAAATTGTTTTTCTGTTTTATAGTTTTGGTAAGCAGTTTGGAGGAAAAAGAGGATGTGATTGTCTTGTATTAGAGCCTTCAGAAATGATTGTGGTAAGAAATTTAAAGAATGCTGAATTGTTTTTGATATGCTTCAGTTTTAACTTTAAATGTAGTAGGCTTAAACACTTGAGATTTCATTACTATGACCTTTTAGAGATTTTATTAAATAGTATCAGAACCATATGACAAGTTTATACATTTTCATCTACTCAAACTTTTTCTGATCCTCCAGAGAGTGTGAGTTTTACATATAAAAATAAGTCATCTTTGTATCTCACTACTATATAAAGCATGTTGCAAATTTGCTCATTTATTTTACCCTTTCACCAGAAAATTAAAATAAAGGCTTTTAAAAGAGGACTGTGATTTTTCAAGTTGATTTCTCCTTTCCTGTTTAATTTACAATTTAGCCAATAAACTTTGAACATTATCTGTAGTCTATGCCCTGAAATAAAAGAAACAAGGTAGAGAAAATTAAAGAGACACACAATTAGATCCAAGTAAGAAATGGCCTAGATCTTAATTTTTTTTACTTATTTGGAATGTTTTCATTTTAGGGTGTATTTAAGGAATAATTATTTACTTTTTCTTAAGAGAGCTTGATAGTTGTTGCAACTTTAGAATATGATTTTTGTTGTTTCCTTCTTTTTTAAAAAAAGCATTAGAAGAAACAACACAGCTCCCTTTTACCTTGTCTGAGATGACCTAACTAGAAAATAGCATAAGCCGGGCTCGGTGGCTCAGCCTGTAATCCCCTGCCTTTGGGAGACTGAGGTGAGTGGATTGCCTGAGCCCACGGGTTCGAGACCCGCCTGGGCAGCGAGACCTCATCTCTACAATAAATCAAAAAATCAGCTGGGCATGGTAGCGCATGCCTGTAATTCCGGCTACTTGGAAGGCTGAGGCGGAAGGATCACCGGAGCCCCGCAGGTTGAGGCTACGGTGGCTGGAAGCGGCCACTGCACTCCAGTCTGGGCGACAGAGTGAGACTCCAACTCAAAAAAAAAAAAAAAAAGAAAATAGCATATACTAAATGAACTCATTGTCCTACTAGCATCTCAAGTAGATGATCATGTCATTTGATTAGATTTGAACTGTTGAGAAGAGAAGCTGAATTCCTAATGAAGCATTTTAATGTCAGGGCTTAAAACCAAACCACGTTTCCATTTTATGATGCTGTAGTCAGATTGATATCTTCAAATAGTTTGTTTTCTCTTCCCCAAACTGAATCGTCTACATAGCCATGAATTCTTTGTCCTAAGTTTCATATATACAACTGGATTTTAAGCTCCTAAAAGGCAAATATTGTGTATTTTTCCATTGGTATCTCCCACAGTGTTACAGAATGTTGCCTGCATTAAGTATTCAGTGAATGTTTCCTAACTTCGTTCAAGGCATGGACTGTGTATTGTTTCATATTTATCTTCTTTAAGTATTGTATATATGGGATACCTGCTAGAGCCTCTGAATTCTTTCTTGTAAATATATGTATTGAGGGACATGGCAAGAAAACTGTCCAGGCAGTGTTGATTTTGCCATTTGTCAGTTGATGTATTTTGATTTCTTATATTGTATAGAGAAAGAATAGAGCTTTACTTCATAGTTCTTATATGTATTTGTTTGAATGCTGATTTTACATAGACACTTTATGTAATATTTTCATACAAGGAATAAAAAAGGAAAAGTCAAAATCACTTTGAGTACAAGATACTGCAGGCTCCTTTTGTACTTTCTCTGCCCAAAACCTGGAGTCAGTCTTTTCTCTAATGAAAACTGCTTGCTTTTGTTGGAGAAAAGTATTTAGAAACCAAGATTTGGCTGCCTGTTGTGCCCATTGCTCCAGATGTCTCATTGCTTCTTTTACCTCTCAGTGAACAAAGCTAGAAAATGTTTGTTTGTGGGTGTGAGTGTATGTATACATACACAGTTATATACACATGTCTGTATTTATTTCTTTATATCTATGTTAAAAACCCAGAGTTCATTCTAGCTTCTTTAGTACTTTCTATAATAATGAGGAACTTGGCTTTTATCATTGATATATTTATTTACATGTAAAGTAGTTTCAGGATTGCTTGCCTATAACAGAAAGCACTTTTAGCTAGAGCTTTAGCAAATACAAATTTTAAATGTACAGTTTTATGATTTGTCTAATTTCTCTATCCATATATATTTTTTATTGCCCACCTCACAAAAGTAAAGTATTCAGAGAATTATAGGGACCTAGCAGAAGGACACAGGAGTCAAGTTGAAGGGATTCCCATTGGCCAAACTTGGGGCAGTTTGAGAATTTAAATAAAAATGTTAGTCATCGATGATATCCCTATGTATAACATAGGAATTTATAAGTCAGTGATATGAAGTAAGGGGAAGGGAAAGCACTTTCCTTTTTTTTTTTGAGCCAGGGTCTCACATTGTCACCGAGGCTGGAATGCAGTGGCATGATAACGGCTCACTGCAGCCTTGACCTCCTGGGCTCAGGCAGTTCTTCACCTCAGCTTCCCAAGTAGCTGGGACTACAGGCTTGCACTACCATGCCCAGCTAATTTTTTTTATTTCTTTAAAAAACACGCAGTCTTGTTATGTTGCATAGACTGATCTTGAACTCCAGAGCTCAACCAATCCTCCCACTTCAATTTCCCAAAGTGCTAGGATTACAAGTGTAAGCCACTGCACCCAACCTGGAAGCTCTTCCTGACAAGAAAATACCAACTAATAAATGTTGAAGGAATGACTACGTGAGAAAAATCATTAATTAATGCTAAAACTTGGAGGCTGTTATTTGATGATGAACAGAATACTTAGTCTCAAAGTATTTCTCCACGAATCATTTATAAAGGAAAAATTCCTAAATTTTTGGTGAGGAAATGTGATGGATATCATAACAGCAGTCATTGCAGTCAATAAGGGCACATCCTGATGTAATGCATTGAGAAGGACAATACATCTCTATGATATATTCCTGCTAGAATTGCATACTTGAATCTAATCGTTAGGCAATATCAGATAAGCCAAATGGAAAGTAATTTTACAAATTGACTAACCTGTACTCTTTAAATATCCCTATGTCAAGAAACAGAAAATTGAGGAACGGTTTTATATTAAAGGAGAAAAATAGAAGTAACAACTAAGTACACTGCTTGATCTTATGAAGGGGACCCCCCAAAAAAATGGAGTTATTTTTTGGAGGGTGGGCCACTTGTAGTACAGGCTTCCCCCACTAAGTGTTCTAGGAACCCATTGGAATCCGTGTACAAGCTAGCATTTTTGCAAGAGACTGTGGTCAGCTTCAGTGAATTTTTTTTTTCGGGGGGGATATCTTTCAACACATTTGCCTATTTCCTCATGGGTGATTTACAAGTGCACCTGCCCACACAGTGCACTGACCAAAAATGGCATGACCCCCATGTTCCACCCTCCCTATTCACCTGATCTTGCCCTGAGTTTTTTTTTGTTTGTTTGTTTCCCTGAATGCAAAAAGTTCTCAGAGAGGGGAACGTTTTGCTGATGTGGAAGAGATGAAACAAAAAATGGCATAGGTACTAAAAGACATCAAAGTGGATGAGTTTAAAACTATTTTGAGCAGTGGAAAAAGCATCTCAGTAGATGTATTGCAGATAGTACTTTGCAGATGACTCAAGTTAAAGCATAAGAATAAATACACAATTTTTTATGAGTAAGTTCTGGTTTTTTGGATTCCCCCTTGTATATTAAATCGTGGTAGGTAGGTATGTAATGTATAAATGATATTGTTGGCACAGTGATGAAATTTAAATATGGACTGCAGATTAGATAAAATCAAGTTCTCGGATTTTTATTACTGTGCCAACAATAAGACAAAATCTTATTCTTAGGAAATATGTTGACATATTTTTGGGTCAAGAAACACTCTATGTCTTTTATTTATTCTCAGATGTTTCACAAAAAAAGTGTATGTATGTAAAATAAAAAATCAGCCGGGCTCGGTGGCTCAGCCTGTAATCCCGCACCTTTGGGAGACTGAGGTGAGTGGATTGCCTGAGCCCGCGGGTTCGAGACCCGCCTGGGCAACGAGACCTCATCTCTACAATAAATCAAAAAATCAGCCGAGCGTGGTAGCGCATGCCTGTAATTCTGGCTACTTGGAAGGCTGAGGCAGATGAATTGCCGGAGCCCAGCAGGTCGAGGCTGCAGTGGCCGGGAGTGGCCACTGCACTCCAGTCTGGGCGACAGAGTGAGACTCCAACTCAAAAAAAAAAAAAAAAAAGTAAAATAAAAAAATCACATCAAGTATATATATTTATGGTTGATAATTTTTAAATTTCAAAAATATATTTTATTGATGATTGGCATAGATTAAAGCGCTTTATGAGTTATAGGAGAAAATCATCCAAAATAAATGAAATTTTTCAGAATTCTTAAAATGCTTGGTCCAAGTATTTCAAATGGTCTTATTATATACCTGTTTGTATAAATTTGAACAACTCCACTGGTGATTGGGAATGCCTGTTACTAAACACCTTCTTGATCACCTGATAAGTTAGTCATCTGAATCTGGCACATTATAAGGTCATTTCCTTGTTTTGACTTTTGTTTTTTTAAGAAACAGAGTTTTGCTTTGTCAGACATGCTGGAGCATAGCTCACTGCAACCTTGAACTCCTGGGCCCAAGTGATCCTCCCACCTCAACCTCCTGGGTAGCTGGGACTACAGATGCACACTTGCACACTGTCATACCCAGCCAATTAAAAAAAAATTTTCTAGTGGTGGTTATTACTGTGTTGATCAGGCTGATTTCAAACTCCTGGTCTCAGGAAATTCTCCTTCTTCAATATCCCGAGTATCTTGGAGTATAAGCATGAGCCCTGCACATGGCTAACTCCATTTATTATGGTGTGCATAGTCTCATATGCTGTATAGGGAATTTTTCTTATTATTATTTGTATCTCTTTCCCAATTGTCTATTTAGATTATTCCTTTTCTTTATTTATGAGTACTTTTTATTAGCAAATAAATGAGCCCTATTATTTATTAGGGACTAAATTTATCATTTTTAAAATTTTATATCTGAAATGTATTTTGTCACAGTTACAGTTTTTTCTGATCTGTCAAGTTTATTTTCCGCTTATGACTTTCAGGTTTGAGGTTCATTCTTAAAATCCCCTCCCGTGACAAGATTATTTAACTTTCCCTGTATTGCTTTATAGAATTTTGTATATTATTTTAAGTTAACTTTTAAATCTAGCTTCTTCCATGTAGCTGAAGATAACATCCACTTTACTACCCGTCTCCCACTACTACTTTCAGAACTACAAGATGGGTAAAAGAAATCTACACATAAACTTCACTCATAGCATATGTTGAAGACAGAGAATGTCCAGATTTGAAAATAATTGTAAATTAAAATTTTACAGGTGGACATTAACAAGTATTGACAAGAATGTGGAGAAATTGGAGCCCTTATACGCTCTTGGTGGAAATATAAAATGGTGCAGCTGATTTGAAAAACAGTTTGATAATTCCTCAAACTGTTAAAAATCATGTTACCATATGATCCATCTGTTCTACTCCTGTGCATACACCCAAAAGAACTGAAAACATATGTCCACATAAAATTTTACACACTAAAGGTACACATTTTTAGTAGTATCCTAATGCAGAAAGAACCCAAATGTCCATTATCTTGTTGTGAGAAACCAGATAACCAGCACAATAAAGGTCAGATTAATGAGCCCTTTAATAGACGCGGTCAGAGGAGTTCTTGCCTCCAAGACTCTTGACCCTGAATGAAATTAGCAGGGTGCTTTTATAAGCAAAAGCAGTTGGGAAACTGAGGCATTACAGAGATAAACATATATTTTGGGGTTTGGCACATGGTACACTCAGATAAGGAGGGAGCCATTAGAGTACTGGGTGGAGTACAGGGCTGTGAGGGTTGTTTATGAGCAAAATTTCAAGATCGCACTAGCCACACAGGTGTTCAAAAACAAGGTAACAAAATGGAGGCGAATTACAGAATGGAGTTTTAACTAAAATCATTTATTTGGAAACACTTTATATGCAAACTTAGGTTTTAAACAAGACTTGGCAAACACTTAAACATTTCACAAAACACTGCAAAATACTTCAAACACTTCATTGTTGAGTCAGTAAACAATGTGTCCTATATTATTATGATGAATGTTATTTCATAAAAAGTATTGAAGTATTGATACCTAGTGCTACATGGATGAACTTTGAAAACATGATTCAAAGCAAAAGAAGCTACATATAAAAGGCCATCTATGTTTACATGAAATGACATGAATAGGGAAATCTGTAGACACAAAAGATAGATTAGTGGTTACCAGGGACTAATGAGAGGGGAATAGTGAATGAATATGAATGAGTATTATGAGGTCTCTTTCTGAAACTAGATAGTAGTCATATTTATCAGGCCAGACTCCCAAAGACCCCAAAAGGGAATGCACTGTGTCTGAGAGGCTGAAAAAATGACCCAGAATAAGGACAAGATATGGGCTTTATTCGGGAACTTAGATACAGGGAAGATGGTCCAAGAGTGACTGACTGGACAGGAGAAAAGCCACTCCTGATTGTAAAAGGCACATAGGTTATATAGCATTTTACATTGGGCGGAGTATGGGGTTAAGCATGAATAAGGGTAAGGTTTCTAATGTGCAAGCGTAGTGTGAGAAAATGCTTAAATATGCATTGCATGTACACAAAATGAATGAATTCTCTCTAGGGGTGGGATTTTTGGTATTATAATGAACTAAAGGTAAACAAAAAGTAACCAAATCTTATGGGCATTGATCTAGGCATGCCCTATCTGGTCTGAGGCAGCCCAGGGGCTGACTGTCTCAGGGAAGGGTATGTGAGAACACTCACTATGCATAGCTGCGAGATGTAGTCAACAGGTATGGAAGACACTTTGTCCATGGCCCACCCATGACCTGCATGCCCAGACTGGAGCCTGAGGGAAGGGGACATCCCAGTTTGGCCACCCACAGGCCCTCCCCAGGCTCCAACCCTCTGCTTGAGGCCAAATCCAGAGTGTGCTCATGTTGTTACTAAGTGTGTGGCCCTATATGGTTGCACAGCCTTGTGAGTATATTTTTAAAAACCATTGAATTGTAAATATTCTAAAAGAGTGAATTCTATGGTATGTGAATTATATCTTAATAAAAAGATTATATAAGAAAAAGGAAACAGGACAAAGAACCTTTTAAAAGGTTTGAGTTCCAAGGTAAACACCAGAAGAAAAATACAGGTCTTCATAAGTATAAAAAGAATTTCTTAAAATTAAAGAGCAAAGTATAGCCATCTTATAGAGAAATAAATATGGCAGAATACATATAATTATAAAATGTTATCACAAGATTGAGACCAGAGATATTAGTCATAGCAAAAAATGTGACTAGCCTTTGTCTATCTTTTATAAGAAAAGGATTTTCTATTTGATTCACTAAAGAAGATCCAACTATGTGCTATTTACAGGAAGTATTCCTATAGCAAATGATTTTGAAGGCTGAAAATAAAGCATAGAACAGTTGTATACTAGACAGATGAGAACAGAGGATAGGTGTAGTGATTTTAATTCCAGGAAGAGTAAAATTCTAACTAAAAAGCATGAACTGTGATAAAAGACATTTTTAGTCTGAAACCTAAAATTTACAATGAATATCTATCTATGCACCAGATTATACAGAAACCCCCTGTATAAAGTAAGGACTACAGAAGATTCGGTGAGACAGAAATAAACTATTAAGTAAGAGACTTGATTATCTATTCTTAGTGCAGAATTAGTCAAGCAGACAAAATAAGAGAAGACCATACGAAACACCATAAATAGTAAGATGGATCTTATGAATACATGTTGAATTCTACAGCAAAGTATAACTCCTAGGTGCGGTGCCCATAACACATTCACAAAAGTTGCTCATATGTTTGTACACATGAAGAGTCAGTGATTCCCATAAAGTAGATATATTAAAAAATTCTGATATCATGCGATGAAACTAATTTATTAATGACAGAAAAGACTTTTACGTAGTAATTTTAAAAACTTTCAACAACTTTTTGTCTAGGGGAAAATACAAAGTGAAATTATAAAGTTAAACAAAATAATGACAAAATATGTTACTTGTCAATATCTACGGAATAAAATCTAAAAGTGATCAGAAAAAAATATCAGTACTAAATAAACACTTATTAGTTAAAAATGAAAGAATTAGGCCAGACTCGGTGGCTCTGCCTGTAATCCTGTGCCTTGGGAGGCTGAGGTGAGGGGACTGCCTGAGCCCGTGGGTTCGAGACCCACCTGGGCAACTTGGCGAGACCTCATCTACAATAAATCAAAAAAATTAGCCGAGTGTGGTAGCGCGCACCTGTAGTTCCAGCTACTTAGAAGGCTGAGGGGGAAGGATCGCCAGAGCCCAGCAGGTCAAGGCTGCAGTAGCCGGGAGCGGCCACTGCACTCCAGTCTGGGCGACAGAGTTAGACTCCAACGCAAAAAAAAGAAAGAAATTAAGTACAGTGCAAGAGTTTAAAAAAAAAAAACAACATAAACAATAGGCCAGTTTTAGTGGCTCATGACTATAATTCTGGCATTTTGGAAAGCTGAGGTGGGAGGATCACTTGAGCATAGTAGTTCAAGACCAGCCTAGGCAGCAAAGGGAGACCTAGCTCTACAAAAAATAGAAAAATTAACCGGGCCTGGTGGTGCATGCCTGTAGTGCTAGCTATTTGGGAGGCTGAGACTGGATTGCTTCAAAGTCCTCTTTGATGAAAAAGGCTAATGAAAAATTCATGTTGACATTTGCTATCTAGAACTGTTCTACAACTGATGGACCAGGAAACAGACATTTATTTAAATGTAAATAGTGGAAGAACCAGAAGTAGACTTATGAAAAAGTAGGAGTAGAGTGAAGAACACTATAAAAAAGTTATCTTCTTTTTCATAGTGTCAACTCAATAGGTAGTATTTAAAAATGATAGCTGACATCATAGAATTTTAAACATTATTATGGCATTAACTATTAGAGTTTCTAAAACCCATTTAAAAATAGTTTTCTATGAATATTAGGAGTAGCTTTTCTTTATAACTCCCTATGTACTATTTGATTTTTTCAAACCACTTTTTTTATTCCATTTTTAATATAGAGGCAGGAAGATTTCCACTTCCAGTAGTAGCTGACTAGCTTGTTGCCTACCAACCTTCCTAGTGAGAATGATTAGAAAATACAGGCAGCATCTCTTTGAATGCACCAGGAGACTTGTCAAGGCAGCAAACTTGAGAGTCTACCATTCTAAAGAGAAGGGAGGTAGGTAGATAAAGGAAAAATCACCTTCCTTTAAAGGAGCAACAATAAGGCTAACAGCACTAATTTCATCCTCATCTGTTACAGACTTTAACATGTTTTCACAATAAAGTTGAGAATATATTCCTTCAATAGACAAGAACTTAATTAACTAAAAGGGAATTTTTCAGACACAAGAGCATGTCAGATGGAAGCATGAGTATTTGGAAAGAAAGACAATGGAAAGGATAAATAATATGGGGTATCTAAATATATATTGGCTGTAAACATACAAAGTAGCACAAAATGAAGAAAGGAAGAAATGGAGTGAAAAACTACTAAAGTATTTGCATTTTCTAGGATGTACTAAATATACTATAATGAATTTCAGTACGTCAAGGATGTGTGTCATATACATGAATATAGCTCACCGTTGATAAGAGGAGAAATGGATTAATAAGCTATCAAAGTGAAGGCACAGAGGAGAGAGAAAGCAACATAGAAGAAGAGGTTCAACGAAAAGAAAATGAGAAATTTTCATCTATAGATGTCGTGATTTTTGTATCAAACATAAATGTTCTGGTTAAAAGAAATTACCAGATTTAAATTTTTAAGAACATAACTAACTACATGCCACTTCCAAAACAGCAGTGTAAATGTAAATCTTGAGAAGGATTAAAGTAAAAGTAAGGGAAAAGATATACCATGCAAGCAATAACTAAAAGAGAAGCTAGTGTGTCTTCATTATTTGTTACTATTTTTTAGAGACAGGGCCCTGCTCTGTTGCCCAGGCTGGAGTGCAGTGGCACGATCATAACTCACTGTAACTTCAAACTGCTGGGCTCAAGCCATCCTGCTGCCTCAGCTTCTGGAGTAGCTAACTGGGATGACTGCAGGCATGTGCCGCCACACCCAGCTAAATTTTTTTATGACTGTAGAGCTACGGTCTCGCTGTGTTTCCCAGGCTGGTCTAGAACTCTTGACCTAAAGGGATCCTCTGCTGGGATTATAGGTGTGAGCTATAGCATTTGTCTGCAAAGTATACTTTGAGGCAAGGAGCATTATTGTGTATTAGAATAGTATTACAGAATGATAAAATCATCATCATATCAAGGTTAAGCAATTCTGAAGCTTTACATATTTTAAAAATATATAAAGCAAAAATTATTATTAATAAAATGAGAACTAGACAGTAGGATATTTTAGCATACCTCTAAAGGTAACTGAGAAAACAAGAACCAGGAGTCAATAATAATGTTGAGAATTTGAACCTCATCATTTATACATTTATACACTAATAGACACATAAGGAGCACTATACTTACCAACAACAGAACACACCTACTTTTCAAGTACACATGGAAAATTTCTTTTGTTTAACCATATGCTGGAACAACACAAGTCTCAAAAATTTTAGGATTAAAATTTTTTTTTTAGTCTCAGTCTGTCACTCAGGGCCACCATAGCCTTGACCTGCTGGGCTCAGGTGATCCTTCCATCTCAGCCTTCCAAGTAGCTGAAAGTACAGGTGCACGCCACCATGCCCAGCTAATTTTTAAATTTGTTGCAAAAATGAGGTCTCACCAAGTTACCCAAGCTGATCTCGAGCCCTGGGCTCAGGCCATCCTCTCACCTCGGCCTTCCAAAGTGCTGGGATTACAGGCATGAGCCACCTCACCTGACCTTAAAATCTTAGAGTTTCTGACCACAATGGGATTAATTTAAAAACCAATTACAAAAACACAACTAGGACAAAATGTAACTTTTGAAATTCAGTAATATACTTTAAGTCACTTATAAAAAAAAAGAATCACTGTGAAAATTAGAAAATATTTAATTGAGTGAAGGTGACATATTAAAATGTGGAATTTAGTCTAAGCCTTTCTTGCTGTGCGGTTTAAACCTTAATGCAATAAGAGGATATAGGTTATGTATGGCAATATGTTATGTATGCATGTCAGGAAATTAAAGAACATCATACATGCAGAAGTTAGAAGCCAAGAAATAATAAAGATCAATATAGAAACAAATCAGTTGCATAAAAAGCAAACTTAGAGTAATGAGGATTGAGAAAGGTAAGGTTCTTTCTCTGAAAGGACTAATAAATTGATAAACCCTTGTCAAAAATAGTCAAGAATGAAACATGTCATATAACCTATATTGAAATGAAAAGTGACACACTACTCTGGAACCAGCAAACATTTAAAACATAATAAGGAAAAGGATATTGTGAAAAACTGAAAGCAAATAGGGTCAAAGTTTTAGACAAATTCCTTTAGAAAAACAAATTACCAAAAGTGGCACATACACAAATAGAAAATTCACATAAGCCAATTTCTAGAAAAGGAAGTGAATCTGTAATTACAGATCTTTACATTTAGATCTGTAGATCCATGTAGATTCACTGGTATATTTTTCCAGACTTTTAAAGAAGAAATAATATTTAACTTCTAACAGGAAATGGAAAAAAATTTAGTTGCTCCCCTCTTTGTATGATCCCGGTTTAATTTTGATAACAAAGCCAAACTGGGACATTACATAAAAGCAATATTATAGTTCAGTTTTTTAATAAAAATAGATGTAAAAATCTTAAAATTTTAGGGAATCAGACATTGTGAATAAATTAAACTTATTTTCAGAACTGCAAGTTGACCCAGCATTTGAAAATCTGTATGATTCCCTAAATCAATAGAATTAGAGAAAAAAATCAGATGATCATCTCTATAAAAGAGAAAATGCACTTGATAATATTCAAAACTCATTCAGAAACAATTAGGAAATGGCATTTTATGAACATAAGCTTTATAAACATCAAAAACACCCATATACATCAGATTAAATCTAACAAAAGTTGTAGGAGACCTTTACACAAACCATAGAAAACCTTTTTAGATCTCAATTGAAGTCGTCAATATTTTTAAGGTATAAATTCTCTAAAATTTCGTCGAAAATTGAATGCAATCCTCATGAAAATCCCAGCAGATTTTTAAAATAGTGATAAAGAAATTGATCTGTAACAATACATGTCATATAAAGGAATAATACATTTAACTTTATAAAAAAATAAGCTGAGTGTGTTGGCATGCTGTGGTAGCCCCAGCTACTCAGGACAAGACGGTAGCATTGCTTGAGCCCCGGAATTTAGCGTGCTGAACTTCAGCTTGGCAGCTTAGTGATATTTTTTTTTTCATCTCTAAAAAAGCAAACAAAACTTAACAGATGTGCACAATGTGTTTAAATACTCATGAAAACAAAAATTAAACTTGAACAAAAAAGGGATACTGTGTTCTTAGATAAGAAGTTACCATCATAAAGATTTTTTCTTCTTAGTTTATCTTATTTAATGAGATCCCAGTGAAAAATACTACCAGGTATGGTGGTGGTTTTGTGCTTAGTATATTTGGAAGAATAAAAAAGGAAGAAGAGCTAGAAAAGACCTGAAAAAGAAAAGCAATTGGGTGGAGCCATGTAAATCGTTTTATGTACTAAAAAAATTTCAAAAGGAGAAAAACCAAAACAAATGATTTTAATATATGCAAAATTTTGGTATAATTCCACCAATAATTATTACCTTTGGTGACTTTATGAGACAGTATTTTTTGTACATTTACATTTCTTGTTTTTATTTTTCTTTTTTTGAGTCAGAGTCTCACTGTCACCCTGGCTGGAGTTCAGTGGCACGCACACGGCCACCATAGCCTCAACCTGCTGGGCTCAGGCAATCCTTCCGCCTCAGCCTTCCAAGTAGCTGGAACTACAGGCATGTGCCATCATACGCGGCTAATTTTTTGATTTATTGTAGAGACACGGTCTCGCCATGTTGCCTAGGCTGGTCTCGAACCCATGGGCTCAGGCAATCCTCTTGCCTAGACCTCCCAAAGTGCTGGGATCGCAGGCATGAGCCGCTGTGCAGCCTTGTCTGTACATTTCTAATGGGATATGTTGTCAAGGACAGAAAAAGTCAGTTTTCTCATTGTTAGTTGTTTTTGCTTTTGTTTTGAGTCAGGGTCTCACTCTACCACCCAGATTGAAGTGCAGTTGCGCTTTTTATTTTTTGGCTTTTTTAAATTTTATTTTTATTTTTTGAGTCAGGGTCTCACTCTGCCACCCAGAGTGGAGTGCAGTTGCATGATCATGGCTCACAACAGCCTTGAATTCCAGGACTCAAGCATTCCTTCCTCTTCAGGTCTCCCAAGTTTCTGGGACTACAGACGTGAAACCACCATGCCCAGCTCAATATTAATAGTGGTCTTTTTACAGTTTTTTTATACACTCAGTGGCCACATAATGACCTTTTAGGCAATGGCAGACCACATATATGAGAGTAATCCTATAGGATTATAATACTGTGTTTTCATGTTTAGGTGTACAAATACTTAGCAGTGTATTATAATTACCTACCTACTGTATCAGTACAGTACCATACTATAAAGGCCTCAATGTGTAGTAGGCTATATTATCTGCATCTGTGTAAGGACTCTTAATGATATTTGCACAGTGATGAAATTGCATAACAACTCATTTATCAGAACTTATCCGCATTGTTAAGTGACACATGACTGAATGTCTGTGTATATATAGATGCACAATATATGTAACTATATAACATAATTAGCATATATACATATACATGCTAATATTAGGAACCAAGATTATATACCCAGGTTTTTACTGGTAATATATTAATGTAAAGCTATTATATAAGAGGGAACCCAAAATACATGGAATTTTCTTTTGGCAGGCAGGTCCCGTATAGTACACTCAGAATTTGTTCCTCCAGATCAAATGGTTGCCCATAGCATTTGTCTGGACATTTTGAGAATCATAATTTGTAGAAGAAACATCCTGAGTTGTGACTGATTCTTCCACCATGACAATGCACTTCATACCATGCTGAGTGTTGAGCAGTTTTTGGCCAAAAATGGCAAGACCCCACATGCTCCACCCTTCCTATTCAGCTGATCTGGCCCGAGTGACTTTAGTTTCTCTGGATGAAAAAAATCCTCAAAGGAAAATATTTTGCTGAGTGGAAGAGGTGAAACAAACAAACAGAAAAACGGAAGAGGCACTAAAAGGCATCAAAATGGATGACTTCAAAAACTTTTGAGAAGTAAAAAAAGGTATTGATAAATATATTGAATCAAAGGGAGAGTACTGCCCATGGAATGGGAAAAAAATATTTGCCAACCGTATATCTGATGAAGGCCTAATAACATCTAGGATCTACAAGGAATTCAAACGCGCCAAAAGGAAAAAAACAAACAACCCCATTAAAAAGTGGGCAAAAGACACTTCTCAAAAGAAGATATACGGGCAGCCAACAGACACATGAAAAAGTGCTCAGCCTCACTCATCATCAGAGAAATACAAATCAAAACCACATTGAGATACCACCTAACCCCAGTAAAAATGGCCATCATTAATAAAACAAACAATAACAGATGCTGGTGAGGATGCATAAGAAAAGGAACGCTTCTGCACTGCTGGTGGGAATGCAAACTAGTGCAACCTCTCTGGAAGACAGTGTGGTGATTTCTGAAAGAACTAGAAATTAAACTTCTGTATGACCCAGCAGTTTCCCTATTGGGAATGTACCCAGAGGAACTCAAATCATTCTACAAAAAAGATACGTATGTTTGTTGCAGCTCTATCCACAATATCGAAAAACGTGGAACCAACCATGTTGCCTATCGAAGCTGGAGTGGATAAAAAAATGTGGTACATATACACAATGTAATATTATGCAGTCATAAAGAAAGACAAACATATGGACTTTGCAGCAACTTTGGTGGATTTGGAGTAGATCATACTCAGTGATCTATCACAGAAACAAAGAACAGAGTACCATATGTTCTCACTCATGAGCGGACCTTGAGCAATTATAATACCATAGGAAAGGGATTGGCAATAGTGGGAAACTGTCAGGGGAGGAGGGTGGGATTGGCAGTTGAGGGAAACTGCTAGGGGAGGGAGGGACATACCTTCATCAACAAGGGTACCTGCATAATCAATGTTTGTATACCTAATCCTGAATTGCACCCCACATCTTTACAATTAAAAAAAAAACCAAAGGGAGAGTACTTGGAAGGTGACTGAAGTTTAACCATGTAAGAATAAATACACAATTAATTTTTTTAAGAAAGCAGGATTTATTAAGAGGACAGAAAAGCTCCCACAGTGAGAGGGGACCCGAGGGGGTTGCCTTCACGATTTTCTATAAATAAATCTCAGGTTTTTGGGAGTCTCTTTGTGTAGGTATAAATAATATATACGGGTATATAAGGGAGGAACCTCAAAAACCCAGAATTTATTTATAAAATATCGTATATTACATGTTTCAACTTCAAGCACTTTCAAAGTACTCTCCATTTGATGCGATACACCTATCATTAAGGCACTTTTTCCCCTACTCAGAACATTTTGAACTCCTCCATATTGATACCTTTTGGTACCTCTGCCGTTTTTGTTTCTCCTCTTCCACATTGGCTAAACATTTCCCTTTGAGAACTTTTTTCATCCAGGGAAACAAAAAAAAGTTACTTGGGGCGAGATCCAGTGAATAGGGAGGGTAGGGCATGGGGGTCTTGCTTTTTTGGTCAAAAACTGCTGACACTCAGCGTGGTGTGGGCAGATGCGGGGTGTGGGCAGATGCATTGTCATGATGGAAGATCCAGTCTCACCTGTTTACCATAAAAAATTCAGTGAAGCCGAATATAACCTCTCACAACAATGTTATCTGGTACAGTGTGGCTGATGGGTTTCTAAGAATACTTAGCTAACAGGGGATGCCTATAGCCTGCCCTCCAAAAGATAACTTTGTTTTTGAGGGGGCTCCCTAGTATTACAAAAAAAAATTTTATTTATTGTTGCTATATTTAATTGGAAATACTTAAGATTTATAACTAATTATAGTCCATATAATTAATATATGCATAAATAAATGTCACCAGTAAGAGTTTTTCAGCGTAAGAGGTGTATAAAGTCAGAGATGTTAAGTAAAAACTCCATTCTAAAATTTCAATAGGAAATGTCAGCATCAGCACATGAAATTTTTTTTTGTCTTCAAAGTATTTACTGGCCAGGCATGGTGGCTCAGCCTGTAATCCCAGCACTTTGGGAGGCCAAGCTGAGAGGATTGCCTGAGCCCAGGGGTTCAAGACAAGCCTGAGCAACTTGGTGAGACCTCATCTTTACAGTAAATCACATTAGCTGGATGTGGTGGCATGAGTCTGTAGTTCCAGCTACTTGGAAGGCTGAGACAGAAGGATCACCTAAGCCCAGCAGGTCAAGGCTGCAGTGGCCCTGAGCATGCCACTGCACTCCAGCCTGGGCAACAATGAGACTCCAACTCAAAAAAAAAAAAAAAGTATTTACCAAGTTGATCCACTTTAAGGATAAATATGTTTTCCTAGGGTTATTCATTGCAAAAACTTAGGAGTGACAACCAACTAGTAATAACTATTCCTAGTGGTTATAGAGTCTAGAATATGGTAAGTACCATTCTTCCACTAAAAGTATATAAACTTCCATTAAGTTAATGCAGGTGTGGACCAAGGAATGTATTAGATTGGGATTTCTTTTTTCAGAAAGCAAGGAAATGTTAACAAGTATTGAAGTTCTCTTAAAACCTCATAGTGACTTAAAAGGAATAAAAGTATTTAAAAACACTGCTGGTAATTTTTATCAGGATAAGATACTGAAATTTATCAGGTACTTTTTTCTGCATTTGTGACAGTAATTTATTATACCTTTTCACCTTTGATCTCTTAATATGAATATTTAATAGATTTTTTACAATATTACTCTGTTTTTTGCCATCTGATGTTTTTTGAGGTGTTGGTCATTAATCTAACTGCTCTTCCTTTAGAGCTGATCTGTATTTTTTGACTGGCTGCTTTAAGTCTTCTGTTTATAATTTCTCTGTGAATTTAATGTCATGGTTTTAATCTCCCTGTTTTGGATTTGTTGGATTGCTTTGGGCATCAAAATTTCTGTCATTTTTCTTTAGACGTGGTCTCGTTCCCCTTTGTGTTATTGTCTTCTTGAACTTTATTTGAATGTATGTTAAATCTTTTCAGCCTTTTCTTTATATCTTCTAATCTTTCTTATTTTTTGTCTCTTTATGATGACTTTGTGCTGCATTTGAGTCATTCTTTTGGATCCATCTTCCTGATTCAGTAATTCCCTTTTTTAGTTGCATCCTACTGTGTCATTCAGTTCTTTTATTGTTTTTTGTTTTTTTCTCTTCTCTCTGTTTCAGCTTGGTTAGTTTTACTGACCTATGTTTAAAGTCATTGATTCTTATCTCAGTGGTTTTAGTCTGCTGATGAGCTTGTCAGTGGCATTCTTCATGTCTATTACTGTGTTATTTTGTTTCTGACATTTTCATTTTACTCTTATATTTTTCTTGTATCTGTTGAAATTCTCTGTCATATGCATGTTGTCTATACCTTTTTTAGTGAACCTTTAATATATTAGCCATAGTTGGTTTCAAATTATCTATGTGTTAGTTCCAGTACCTGGATCTCCTCTAATTTTTGTAGATTGCTGTTCATTACTTTGTCTCGTGGTGGTGTATTTTTTTTTTTTACACTTCCTTTTTTAGATGAGTCATAATTTTGGATTTAATGCTAGGTATTGAGTATGGGGTGATAACTTTTAGGCTTGAAGATGAACATAACTCTTCTTGTGCTGGAATTGAGCTAAGTTTGAATGTTTTTGCTGTTAGTGTTACCTTTAGTGCCCCAGTGGTTCAAATTCATTTAGTGTTACCCTGTACTTAGGTTTGGTAAAAACATTTTTTTCAGGGTTTCTGCTCTACTCTCAGTTTTAGGCCTTCCCTATGCTCTTTTGCTTCAGATAGGTCTCTCTGCATGTTTTCATCCCTCCTCCAAACATGGGGTGCTGTTGCTTGTTACTCACTGCTTGCTAGCCTGACACTGGAGATAAGGGCACTTGGGGCTTTCTTATTCTCATCAAACCTCACCTGCTTGATGGCTGTTTAAAATCACTGGCTCATTTAAGTTTCCTTTTGTTTGAAAGATTGTTTTTATTATAGCTTTATATTCTGTGATACTTCCAGCAGATTGCAGTGTTTGCAAGTGTAATTATGTTCTTAGGGTGAGGGCATTATTTTTTTTATCACATCTTACTTCCTCTCATGATTAGGTTTTGTTGTAGTTGGGCTGTTTTGTATGCTTGTCTGTGAGTTCATATGTATTGCAACTTTCGGTATGGTAATACTTTGAGGTTTGGGTTAAAGTTGCCTTCTTGCAAGGAGGTTTTACATTTGTTTGTTTCTGCCAGTTGATTTGTATGTTAACGGTACTGGACTTCTTTAAGTTTACTTATGTGCTTAAGGGGTATTATGATTCAAATTATAGACCTGCATGAAGGTTGGCTTGTGGTTTTGAAATATCAGGGTGAGGGTATTTTTGGTTTGGTTGTGCTCTTTATTCCCCACCCTGCGTTTTTCCCAGTGCCTGGCAAGTTTTCTTCCTGTCCCCTTATGCCTATGCTTACCCCTTATAATGAGACTATCACTATTTGGGTTGAGGTTTGTGAGTAGGTCTCTTATTGGATACCCCAACTCTGGTAGATTCTCCTTTTTATCTTATGTTTCTCTCGCTTCCTACAAACATCAAAGTGGAAGGTCTTGTCTCTAGAGTTTGGCAGAAACCATCTGTAGATTGGGAGCTTTATTGGTTTCCTGAGTTCAAGTATTCTTGCTTTCATTTCATTCCTGGCCTTTAGTCTCCTTTTAGTCTCATTTTTTTTTTAGCTTTGTGTATGTGAAGTTTTAATTTTCAAAAATACCACATTGTTTTTAAGGCATATTTAATGTTTTAAATATAATTTAGGTGTATTCAGTGGGAACTTTGTTAAGGGCATTTAATTCTTTGTACTCCAAGAATAAAAGGCATTGTTAGATTTTTCTTTGCATTTGGTACTTTTCTCAATATTTTGGAACAGCCTTTTCCTAAACTTAATTTACTTACATTTTTGCTCAAAAATGCCTTTATTGTTTAACTCTGCTTTGCTTAATAAGTGGTAGATATTAAAAGATCTGTGTGTCGCATAATATTGGACTTTCACTTAAAGTAGATCATCTGTTTCATCCTTGGAATAGGGCAATATGAAATTGATGAACTTTTTACTCACATGTAGGTTTTGAATCATTCACTTGAGTGAATTTTTTAACTTATGAGACTTTGCACCATGTATACAATAGGAAGAGTAGCAATGTAATAGGGTTGTTGTAACTCTTAAATGAGATAAATTACAGTTTCTTTTATATGGCCTCGTGTAGTGACTCAATAAATGTTTTTTGAGAACCTTATACTTATTTCCAAGGACCTAACAACATTAAACATCCATTTTAGCAAACCTCTTGAGTGTTAAGTGAACAAAGATGAATATAATATAATACAGTTCCTACCTTAGGGAACTTATCTTATTAGTGAGGTTGGTATGATTGGTGCTATAAAAGGAGTAACACCTTTCTGGGGTAGAGGAGGGATTATTTGAATTGGATCATAAGGTATGTATAGGAGGTCAACATGTTGGCAAAAAAGGAATGGGCTTTTAGAGAGAAGTAACAGCATCATATGCAAAGGTCTGAATGCAGTAGAGGACATATCTCATTTATGAAATGTCCAGGTGTATATACAGAATATGCCAGTTGAGGTCTGAGGAGAGGAACGTCTGTTGTGGTTATGAAAGAGGTGGCATTTGAGAAGTATCTTAAAAGATGAATAGTGTCTAAATGGTATCATGTGGAAATAGAATGTGTAAGATAGCACAAATTGAAGATAAGTTATTTAAGTAGCAGACTATAAATTATTTGCATATAGGGGTATATGAATAGTCACATGGACTTGGCTGTTACTCATGAACTCTCATGCCTGAAACAACAGATTAGACATCAACTCTTTCTGTGAAACCATTGGGAAACTTTGCATATCTCACTAGGGTTTATTTTAAGGGGGAAGGAGAATAAGGAAGAAACTTTTCTAGGGTTATGTATAAAGTAATGGAAGCATTTTGGGGATAGAGTTTATGTAGCTTTGAATACAGACTGTAAGAGTTTAAAAAGTTTTTTCTTTTTAACCTTAGACGTCCATTGTAGCATTTTGAACAAGAGATCTGATGTAATGATGATTTATCTAGGTGATTTATCTGACCAAGCAGGATAGAATTGGAGAGGAACATGTCTAAAGGAGGAGGGTTACCTGTTTCTATAGTTCAGGACTGAGGTGATTAAGACTTAAAGGGGTGGTGATAATGGGAATGAAAGATAACATTATGGGAGAGATATTTAGAGAAAGGATTGATACTCTAGAAAATAACTGAACCTAAGCAGGGTAGCTGGGAATGTTGATGAGATTACATACTGTAGTTCCCAAATTCTCCCCTTATCTGCAGTTTCACTTTCTGTGGTTTCAGTTACCCTCAATGAAGGTGAGAGAGGAAGAAAGAGGGAGAAACTGACTGACTGACCTACTGACTGACTGACCTACTGACTGGCCAGCCATATTTACATAGCCTTTTTTCTTTAAAGAGATGGGATCTTGCTATATTGTCCAGGCTGAACTCAAACTCCTGGGCTCAAGCAATCCTCTTGCCTCCGCCTACAGGGTAGCTGGGACTATAAGCACACACCACTGCATCTCTTACATAACTGTTATTACAGTACATTACTGTAACTGTACTATTTTATTATTAGTTATTGTTGTTAATCTCTTATTGTGCCTAAGTCCTACATTAAAGTTTATCGTAGATATGTATTTATCGGAAAATACATTATACTACACATCCATGTGACTATTCCCATATATAGGGTTTGGTAGATGTTTCAGGCATCTACTAGGGGTCTTGGAACATATCCCTCACTGATAAGGGGTACCACTGTACTTGGGTGCCTAAGAAATTTTTGATATTAGCAAGAGGTATGACATTAGCAGGAAAAGTCGTTTTAGGGAAAAACTGAACCTGCCATTTTCTATTCATTGGATGTGAACTTAAGGTACATTTTAGAGCATATCAATACTCTAAAAACCTTTGTAAAAAATAGCTAACTTTAAAATTATGGTGTAGTGTGTGATTGGACAGGCAGTGCAGTCTCGTATGAATGGCATGGACTTTGGAGACAGACTTGTCTTCCAACTCACCTTTAATAAGTTTCACTGTTTTAAGACTGGAGCATCACTAATCTCTGGGTTTTTCTTTGTCTATAAACTAGAGATAATAATACCTGCTTACCAGACTGTTGTATAAACTAAATAGTATAATATATATGCATGCTGGCCTATTTTAAGCCCTTAATAAATGTCAGTTTTCCCTTTTCTTTCTTTCTTAAAAGATGCCAGCCTTATTGGCTATTTTCATGCATTAAGACGAACATCAAACCTAATGCATAAAGTATTTTTGTGTTGCTTTTCAGCAGTTCACTGAAACCATAACCCTGATTGTTTGCTAAGTAAAATATGAGTATAATCAGTCAGTTTGTAATTAGACTAACTTAGAAGTTGTAATTATTGAATGTGTAAGTGTAGTTAACAGCCTTTGTTTCTGGTAAGTGACTTTACTTAGAGGATGTATGTTTATGTCTGCAAGAGAGACTGTTTCCTGGAAGGAAACTGTGGTCTGCAGATCTTTATAATAACATCACCTTTAATCTTTTTGAATTCATGAACATTGATCTAAACAGACGTTTCTTGCAAGAAGTAAATGAAGCTTCCTTATGAGCCTGATAAGACTCCATAGACTGTCAATATGGAAAAATTGGATATTTAATCAGGAATATGAACATGTGTTTCAGGTAGAGAATTCCAAAGATAATGAAGATAGTATTATACAAAGAGAAATTCCTGCCAGACAGTCTCGAAGAAGATTTCGGAAAATTAACTATAAAGGAGAGCGCCAAACCATTACTGATGATGTGGACATTAACAACTATCTTTCTGTGAGTATATTTAGGAACACGTCGTGAATACTATATATTTTCACATATAGTATTATTAGTTTACTTATATTTTGGTAATACCAACACTTTGGGCAGGTAAATATATATGTGTAATTTTTAAAATTACTTCTGCTTGGCTGACTTATTTAGAAATACTCTTACCAGTGGAACTTTGTTTTTTGCTTTTTGTTTAATTTTTTTTAAAGTTCTTGCCACATCATTTTTAGACATATTTGTGGATTTTCTTGCCTTTTTATTGCCTAAATGGGGATAGAATAGGTGCTGAGAAGTCAGGTAATAGACTCATTGGAAGCATTTCTCCTGATAACACTGTAAGAAGTAAAGAAAAAAGCATAGCAGTTTTTTTCCTTGAGACATGGGTCAAATATGCATAATGTATTTAGTGCACAAATATATGCAAGGGTTGAAGATATACTTTCACATGTAAATATTGAGAAAGAAGAAGCAGATGAAATATTAACTTTGGTAACACCAAAAGAAGTGCACAGTGTGTCTTCAGAAGTCTTTAATTGTGTAGTTGTACATAACTTTTTAGACCGAAAAGTAGTTGAATCAAGAAATAAGGGTCGGTGGCTCAGCCTGTAATCCCAGCACTTTGGGAGGCCAAGGCGAGAAGATTGCCTGAGCTGGGAGTTAAAGACTAACCTGGGCAGCTTGGTGAGACCTCGTCTTTATAAGTCACAAAAACTAACTGGGCATGGTGGTGTACGTATGTCTGTAGTTCCAGCTACTTGGAAGGCTGAGGCGGAAGGAGATTGCTTAAGCCCAGCAGGCTGAGGCTGCAGTGGTGTGAGCATACCACTGCACTCCAGGATGGGTGACAGAGTGAGACTCCAACTCAAAAAGAAAGAAAGAAAGAAAGAAGGGAAATCTAAGATAATAAATCCATGTATATGTTTGAAGAGAGAGGTTTCATAGTTACTAATTTTCAAGGGAGTTATGACGCCCAAAAGCAGTTAGTCCAAAGTTTTTCCTTTTTTGTTTGTATATGTTAAAATAATAATGTGAGGCGTGGAAGGGTGGTTGATTGCAGCAAAATTCCTATGTTTATATTTTGTTTGTCTGGTTTTCAGAAACAGGCATTCACTCATTCCATGTAAGGAATAAGAAAGATTATTTAAGGAGTAGCTTTCTCTAGAATAAGTACTAGATTTAAGACCACTCTAAGGATTTTGTCACATTTACCTTATATCATTGATTGTATATATTTTATTTCTGTCAACAAACCCATATGAAATAGTCTCAAAATGTATGACCACATCTAGAGACACAAGGTTTATTTCCAATTTTTACTATTTAACAATTTATTTTTCTTTTTATACACTAAATTTACCCATTACTGATTAATTTAAGGTGACATATTTTCCCCTATTATACAAGTAATATGTGTCTATTTTTGAAAATTAGAAACTGACTGTTCCCACCACCCAGTTATATAACCATTTGATGATAATTTGTATATTCTTGGATAGGCTTTTCACCATATAGATAAATGTGTAAGTTTTTTTTTTTTTGCTAACTTAAGAATTTAAATTTTGTTTATAATTTTTAAAACTTAAATATATAATGTGAACATCTCTGAATACTGTTATAGCTTTTTACACTCTTAATAACTGCATAGTATTCCATTATAATATGCCATAATTTATTCAGCTCCTAATATTTGATTATTTAAATTGATTCTAGTTTTTTTAAATAAGGTGTTATGTATCTTTGTGGTTATATATGTTCACATCTTGATTTCTGTAGAAAATATTTCAGTAAGCAGAATTGCTTAATGAAAGTATCTTTACTTGTACTATTTGGTTCTCCTTATGTGAGCTAAAAGAGTTGATATTTTGTGTGTCTTGATTATTGTTTGCTTATTCTAGTGTTAACTTTAATGTGTTCTTTTCCCAGATTTTTTTGTATAGTCATGAAGCCTAGAGAGATTTTATGTTTTCTCTTGGTAGTTGTGGATTGTGCTCATGAATTATTTGCTTTTACCCTTCCCATGTGCTGAGAGTTATCTTCTTATGGATGTGCTGGTTTCCTGAGTGGACCAGAAACAGCCGTAGACATACTTCTTGGGATATTACTTGTTTGACAACTCTAAGTAAAGTGGCATTTTTGCATGTATAGCTAGTGTTAAGTGGTTATCCTACTAAATACTGTCAAGAGTTTGGAAAATCATGGAAAAGAGAACTAAATTAATTCATCTTAGACAAATCTGGTTTATTAACTATGAGACTGGGTTAGAGAATGATTTTTGGTCATGTTACATGCATTTGCCATTTCTTAAATTAATTGGGTTAGCTGTTTTTTTTTTTTCTGCAAAGGATATAATTCAGTCAACCTAGAAAATGCAGCATTGGGATTTTCATTTACTTTTAACTAATGCCATCAATTATGTAAAATTTGTATATCTGACTAAAGTCCTAAATATTGACAATTGGTCTGGGTAAGGATACTTTGTGGCAAAAATCTTAATAGTATGTATGAAAGCTTCCGTAGATAATTGGTTTTATGATCACTACGGAGTCCTTTATGTCTTTTGTTCTGTTGTCAGCAATTCAGAGAGAAAGGTCGGGAGAAATCATTCTTTCCTTTAGACAGCAGTGGATATTTGAGGGAATTTTGTTGTTTTTTTTTTTGAATTTGCAAACTATCATCAACTTCATAGCATTCTGAAAGTAAAAAGAGTTCTTAAAGATGAATAGAATATTTTGTTACTGTTATTTCCTTTATCATAATTATTTTTAGTATACGATTTATGCATCATGATTTTGTGAATATTAACGTTTTTGCATGTAGGTTATTTTCTGAGTGCTTAGAATAGCTGAAAAAGATGATTTATTCTTGTGAAATATTTTCATAGTCTTGTTGTACATTGCTTTATATAAAGATAAGAACCTTAATCTTTTGTGTTTTGTTTTGAGTCAGAGTCTCACTCTGTTGTCCAGGCTGGAAAACAGTGCCACAATTACCATTCTCTACAACTCCAACTTCCTGAGCTTATGTGATTCTTCTGCCTCAGCCTCCTGAGTAACTTGGGACTATAAGCATGTGCCACCACACCCAACTAACGGTTGATTTTTTTGTGTAGACTGGGTCTTGCCATATTGCCCAGGTTGATCCTGAACTCCTGGGCTCAAGCAGTCCCCTCACCTCAGCTACTTAAGTGCTGGGATTACAGGTGTGAGCCACTGTATTTGGCCTAAGAACCATCATCTTATGATAAAAAGTTTTTTCCCTAATATAGAATGAGGACTTCTGTAGCAGTAATAACATTTTTAAAACTCTTTTGGATATTGTTCTCAGAGTTTACAGCAATGTTTTGGGATACAATTTTTATAACTTAATTGAGACATCTTTAAAATATAATACACCATATGTAAAGTGCATAATTTGATCAATCTTGACATATCATTAGTGTTTAAAACCATCACCACAATCAAGATAATGATCATTTTCATCTCCCTGAGTTTTCTTTTCTCCCTTTATAATTCATCCTTTTCTAAGGCCCCATCCTTAGGCAGTCACTAGTCTGCTTTCTGCACTGTAGATTAGTTTTCTAGGTTGTCATATAAATAACATCATACATTGTTTTTTGCCTGGCTTTTTCACTCATTATAATAATTTTGAGATTTATCTCCGTTGTGTGTATTAGTGGTCCCCCCCTTTATTGCTGAATAATATTCCATTGTATGACTATTCCACAATTTTTATCTATTCACCTATTAATGGGTATTTGGTTTGTTCCAGTTTGGGGCAAGTGCAAATGAAGCTGCTATGAACATTTATGTAAAAATCTTTGTTGACACATATACTTTCATTGCTTAGGTTAATACCTGAGAGCAGATGTCTAGTCATTTAATAGTAAATGTGTGTTTAACTTTATGAGAAACTACCAAACTGTTATCTACAGTGGCTGTGCCATTTTGCGTTCTTTTTGTGATCAGTGAGAGATATTTGTTTTATATCCTCACCAACACTTAGTATTGTCAGATATTATTATTATTTTAAAAATCTTAGTTACATAATAGTATCTCATTTTGGTTTTAATTCACATATCCTTGATGACTTATTATATTGAGCATTGTTTTATGTATTTCTTGTCTATTTGCCTATTCATAATTTTTTGTAAAATATCCAAATATTTTCAGAGCTTCCAAATTTAAATGTCTTCATATACTTGGAAATTTCAGAGCTTTGATCTTTGAGGAAGATGTCTTTAGTAGCAAAAAAAGGATTGGGAGTAATATTTGGTGAGCATGATGGGTAATTAAGACATGTAGAAAAAGTCTATTTATTAATAGATGAGCCATCTGTCTTATTCTTCCTTCACTAACTGTATGATTGGGGCACTTCATCTAAACCCTTTGTGCTTTGGTTGCTTTACCTCTAAAAATGAAGATGGCAATACCAGGTCTGAGTGCCTTACAGGGTGTTTGCTGAAGTACTCAGAACATAAGGTGTACATTCAAGTCTAACCAGTCAGTAATATCTGCAGATACTGACTTCCAAATGGTTCTAAATTTGTGTTTTTCTCTATTTCCTCATGTTATTCATTGCTTAGTGTTTACCTTTTATAGTACTGTTGTAATAGTATCCCCTAAACTCCCCCCACCCCAGCCACCTTTCACTTTAAAAAAAAGAAGTATTTTTTTATTTTAAGATATCTGGAAAATACCTAAGAGCAGAAAAGTATTGCATAATCTCTATCAGCAGATATCTACTTAATCAATTTGTTTAATTGATTTAAAATTTTTTTCTCTTCTTACTGAAATTGTTTCCCTGTTGCTAGCCCTGTTTCCTACATTTTCCCCATTTCCTTGTCACCAACTAGTTCATTTATTTTGCTTCTATGAGTTCTAAATAAAGCTCTAACAGTGTCACTTGTTTTAAACTCCTAATTCTTTTCATGGCCTACCACCATTTATCAGAAAAGTTTCAAGGATCTAGTATATAAGGACCTTCATAGTCTAGACCAGTGCTGTTTAGTAGAACTTTCTTCTGTAATGCAAATATTTTATTTATCTGCTGTCAAAACTGTATGACTATTGAGCACTTAAAATGTGTTTAGTGTGTTGGGAAGGGTTAGGTACACATCTGCACACCCATAATATCTTTTATGTACCTGTAAGCACTCATTTAAATGTTTGTCTCTCCCATCATATGTCTAGAAAATGTGAGCCATCATCATTGTATCCTCAGAGCATATTGCCTGTCAAAGAGGATAAGAGTGCCTGTTCCTCTGTGAGCTTTCTTAGCTTCCCATATAGCTTTGAGCAAGTTGTGTCACTTTTCTACATCCATTTTGATGTATAACTTATAGATTTATAAAAGAATTCAATGAGAAAATATATAAAAAGAGCTCTGCCTAATGTCTGGTGTCCTGGAAAAGATTAAGTAATGTCAGTGACTTCTTATTGCTATTGTTGTTACTGTAAATAATCAAAAAATATCTTTGTTCCTGTTGTTTACAAAACAGTATTATTATCTTTTTCATACCTAGATGTAAAAAGTGTTTACTAAAATATGTAAATACATGAGGGTAAGTGTAATTAAATATACTAAAGAATCAGAACAAAGGGAGACTAAAGGTAAGAAAAATAAAGTTGAAACTTAGGCGGAAGGATCACCTAAGCCCAGCAGGTTGAGGCTGTGGTAGCGTGAGTGTGCTACTACATTCCAGCACGGAAGACAAGAGTGAGACTGCAACTCAAAAAAAAAAAAAAAAGTCCAGATTTATATTTGGCTCAATCATATTTCTATAAAAACGACTAAGCATTTTTGTGATTTACTGTAGAGACGAGGTCTCATCAAGTTGCCAAGGCTGCTCTCGAACCCCCGGGGCTGATTTGAATTTAGTAGAAACAACAGTCAGCCAAAGAATGTTTGTGGAATACCCTCAGAATAACTCATTTTGAATAAGGTCATTTATTTGTCCAATCTTACAATATAAAGTAGTTACAAAATGTGTATGAAAGTCACTAAATGAGTTGCTTTACTATATAGAATGAATAGCTGGAAGCCAGTTAAATGAGACAGATATCTGCCAAGAAGTGATGACTCTGATTTTTAATTACTCATATGTAGACCTTCTTTCTGAAAGTAGTTAGCAAAGCCAGTTGTTTTCAGTCCAAATATCTTTTTTTTTTATTTTTTTTTGAGTTGGAGTCTCACTCGGTCACCCAAACTGGAGCGCTCCCGGCCACCACAGCCTCAACCTGCTGGGCTCCAGCAATCCTTCCGAGTAGCCGGAATTACAGGTGCGCGCTACCACGTCCGGCTAATTTTTTGATTTTATTGTAGAGATGTCTCGCCTGCCCAGGCGGGTCTCGAACCTGCGGGCTCAGGCAATCCACTCACCTCAGCCTCCCAAAGGCACGGGATTACAGGCTGAGCCACTGAGCCCGGCG
>NW_007249666.1:118112-183476 GCF_000164805.1 Carlito syrichta | reverse complement strand
TGAGCCCAGGAGTTTGAGACCAGCCTGGGCAACATAGCAAGACCTCATCTCTACAAAAATCAAAAATATTAGCTGGGTGTGGTGGCTTGCGCCTGTTGTTTCAGCTACTTACTCAGGAGACAGAGGCAGGAGGATTGCTTGAACCCATGAGTTTGAGGCTGTGGTGCGCCATGATTGTGCCACTGCACTGGGCAACAGGCTATCAGACATCATGTATGCCTAGTCGTTTTTATGTACTGTTATCATTTTAAATTTGGGGGCATTTTGTATATATTTCATCACGAATGCAAAATATTTTGCCAGTAATACTTGTATTAATTTTTAAATGATGTATGCTAGAAATGTAGCTCAATTACTTTTTTCAATGCAGTATATAATTTTTTTGTTTTGAGATTATATGGTATATAAGGTCTTCTCTCATTTAGCTTCAATTTACCTTTTCAGCTTTCTGACCATATTATATTTGGAGTTTTCTTCCTCTTGTCCTGTTGTCTTCCCCTTGAAGGCTCTTATTGACTTCTCTTTTTTTTTTTTTGTCTTCTTTGCCTAATATAATTATGTTCTTTGATCGGTGACTTTGAATTTATCTTACCACTTGCTCCTTTTATTCAAAGTGGGCTTTCATCTTGTTCTCCTGAAAAAGTCCTGCTCAGATCCCGAGTCTTTCTATTCATGACCTTGTTAGGGAAGCCTTCCCTTCATTTCCTGTTTATAGAGTACACTTCTCTTCATTGGTCCCATAGTATGTTACATGTACTTACATGTAGTGTGCTCATAGTATCCCACTCTATTCTGAAGATAACAGAAAATTAACAACAGCTTATTTAAAATTGTTTAAAATGCCTGTATTTTTTATGTGAGGTTGATTGCTTCATTTTAAATAGCATGTAACAGTAAACATTTTCAAACGTAACAAGTTGAATTTTTAATATTGATATATACATATCTGGAATTAAATGGTAAAATTAAGCCAGGACCAATAAAGATGAAACATCTTGATTTCACCAAGATCACACACCAACTGTGCCTTTTTTAACTTGACTCTCTAAACTATCAGACATCATTTATGCGTAGTCGTTTTTGTAGAAATATGATTGAGCCAAATATAAATCTTGACTTTTTTTTTTGGAGTTGGAGTCTCACTCTTGTCACCCATGCTGGAATGCAGTAGCACACTCACGGCCACTGCAGCCTCAACCTGCTGGGCTTAGGTGATCTTTCCGCCTCAGCCTTCCTAGTAACTGAAACTACAGATGCATGCCACCATGCCTGGCTGGTTTTTGTGATTTATTGTAGAGACGAGGTCTCAGGCTGGTTGCCCAGGCTGGTCTTGAACCCATGGGCTCAGGCAATCCTCTCTCCTTCGCCTCCCATAGTGCTGGGATTACAGGCTGAGCCACCACACCCAGCCTGGATATTCTTAAAATGTTCTTTAAAGCTTTGTTGGTGTTTGGATGTTTAGTTATGAAATTATCTTCCTTCTCCTTGATTTATCCTTTCTTCTACTGCTATATTTTAAAATTAAAAGTGTGCCAGTATGAATGTTTGTTGTGTTTGCTGTCTTCTTAACTAGATCCCAAGTTCCTTAGTAGGCTAAATTGTAATTTTTTCTTTCTTGTTCTCTGTGTTGCTCATGGTACTTTTTTCATTCTCAGGCACAGGTTGCTAGCTTTCATATTCTTTGCTTTCTTCATCATGGCACTTGTACAGACATGGAGCTAGCCAGCTCTTCCCAAAAGAACACTTGGAAGGATGGGTATCCATGGCAGCATCATGGATGAGGATTTTAAATTTGGAGGGTTTTCTTTTGCCCAGATTTCTCTACGTATTTTCTTTCTACCTAGTCTTTTGCTCTGGGATAGATTAGTGGGTGGTGGGATGGTATGACTCTCTAGAATCTACTGTTTCATTTTAGACTCCCACATTACTAATGTAGTAAGCAGCTCTTTCTCATTTGCTACTTCTTTGATTACACCTCATGTTCTCCACTCTTTTGTGGAGTTCCATGTTTTGTTTAGATTCAGAACATATTTAGAGAGATTAAGACATGCTTGTCGATGCAGCTGAGTAAGAAGTGATTTTTAAGATATCAGATCACTTACCATCTTTTTGACTAGATTCTTCTACTTGACCATGGGTGTGAACTCTTAAGGTTTTTAGTGAAATGTATTATGCTTCTATGGATAATCATTCATTCCTCCCATCCCCCATGTGTGTCTCTCTGTATGTCTCTGTCTCACTCTTTGTTTATGTGTTTTTGATCAAACCATACCCGTAGTAAGAAGTCAGACCCTGCCCCAACCTGCTCATCAGAAACTGGAGGACTTCATACAAACTTGTGATTGCTGAGATCTCCTCATGGAGCACCAGTGAACAAACTGTTTAAATGTTTATTCAAGCCGGGCACAGTGGCTCACGCTTTTAATCCTAGCACTTTGGGAGGCGGAGATGAGAGGATTGCCTGAGCCAAGGGTGTTCGAGATCAGCCTGGGCAACTTGGCATGACCTTATCTCTACAATAAATCAAAAAATTAGCTAAGCATGGTGGCATACGCCTGTAGTTCCAGCTACTTAGAAGGCTGAGGTGGAATGATGGCCTGTGCCCAGCAGGTAGAGGCTGTGATGGCCGTGAGCATGCCACTGAACTCCAGCCTGGGCGACAGAGTAAGCTTGTGACTCAAAAATAAAATAAAGTAAATGTTCGAGTCAAAGTGGGGAAGGAGTGAACATTCTTGCATCAATTGCCAGGAGAATTTAGAGTCTGAACTGTATAAGTCAACATTCTGAACTTAATTTTGTATTTGTGGACTTGAAAGATCCTGATTGTTTAGTGTTTGGTAAATACTTGTAGAATGAAATAAAGAGTGAATAGACAGTCTTCTATTACTTCTAAACTCAGGAACTTTGTATCTGGAGCCTTTGCTAATCTTATTTGTATATAATACAGTGAGTGCTGATTATACTGCTACTGAGAAAATTGGAACCCCTCCTCTGATAATCTGCAGCTATTGTTTCTCTTCTCCCTGTGTATGGCCCAGTGTCCTCTGAACAGGCATTGTGTTCTTTGTGGTGTTCTCACCTTAAAAAACAAAAGGATACTTTGCCTGTTTGTTCATGGGCATCTAATATCACCTTGGAGAATTCTCTTCCTCATTTGTCTTCTAAGAAATAATGTAGAATTCTTGATAAAAGGATTTTTGTACATAGTTAGCAGGCATTGAGTTCACAAATAGAGAAGAAGTACAGGGTGATATAACTAAAACTAGGAGAAATGCCAGTTTAGATCAGGCTTTTAGAAAACTTTTGTGAAATAAATGCTCATTGTAGAAATGTAAAATATATAGAACAGTATTAAGAAGGAAGTAAATTGCCGGGCTAGGTGGCTCAGCCTAGCCTGTAATCCCGCGCCTTTGGGAGGCTGAGGTGACTGGATTGCCTGAGCCTGCGGGTTCGAGACTCGCCTGGGCAGCGAGACCTCATCTCTACAATAAATCAAAAAATCAGCCGGGCATGGTAGCACATGCCTGTAATTCCGGCTACTTGGAAGGCTGGGGCGGAAGGATCGCCGGAGCCCAGCAGGTTGAGGCTGCAGTGGCCGGGAGTGGCCACTGCACTCCAGTCTGGGTGACAGAGTGAGAAAGGAAGTAAATTTGCTATAATCCTCAAAACTGGAGATAGTTACTATTTCTAATGATTTTTTTTAATGTGCCATCATCTCTCAGAATCTGTGGGCGCACAGATAACAAATCCAAGGATGCTGAATTTCTTTATGTGAAATATTGTAGTATTTACATATATCCTACGTACATCTTCCTGTATATAGTCATGTGTTGCATAATGGCATTTTGGTTAATTATAGACCACAGTATGACAGTGTTCCCACCAGATTATGATACCATCTTTTTACTGTACCTTTTCTATGTTTAGATATGTAAATACCACTATATTACAGTTGCCTGCAGTATCCAATACAGTAACATGCTATGCAGGTTTATAGCCTAGGAACAGTAGGATATACCATATAGCCTAGGTGTGTGTCATAGGCAATACTGTCTAGGTTTATGTAGGTACAGTGAAGTTTGCACAGTGACAAAATTGCCTAGTGATATATTTCTCAGAATGTATATCCCCATTGTTAAGCAATACATAACTGTGTTTTAAATCATCTCTAGATTACTTATAATACCTGATAAATATAAATGCTATGTGACTAGTTGTTACACTGCATTTTTGTAATTTGTATTATTTTTTACTGGGTTTTTTTCCCCAAATATTGTCTATCTGTAGTTGTTTGAATCTGTGGATCCAGAACCTGCAGACACAGAGGGCTAGCTATATGTATCTTTTGATTAATTTGCTTATTTTGACTAATTTAGATGATGCTGAATATTTAGTTATACATCTGTCTTATTTCTCATATAGTTAAATTTTTCTCAGAACATTATTTTAAATAATAGTATGCTGTATGACTATAACAAAGTATTTTCGCGCCATTTGCAGTTTTTCTCTTATTACAAACAACTTTTATGGATAAATGTGTACATGACCCTGATTATTTCTTCAGGGTTGATTTATAGAAATTGAATTACTTGGTTAAAGGTGTGAAAAAATTCTTTTAAGTTTCTACATAAATATCGCTAACTTCTAAGTAATCATTTTAAAAATTGTCTTTATCATTTACTATGTATGAACTTCGGAAGTAATGTGGGGAGGAGAGTAGAAGATGCCCCTCTGGTTGTCTGAGGAAGTTCTCCTCCTGTTAAAGGTGACACTGATTTGCCCAGGGAACCAGAATCAGAAAGATTTTATCATACATGAAACACATTACCAGAAATTGCTAAAGAAAGCTCGTTTGATAATTGTTTAGAGCAGCTCAGATATTAACCTATACCAGTATATAAGACAACGATTGTGACAGCATTCCAGTAGGAAGGGGAATAACAGCTATTAAGACGTTGCAAACAAAATAATGCTGATACTGTGTTATGTTCTGTATGTGGCTTTTATAGTACTAAAAAAATGTAGTATTTAACATTAGAGAAGGGACTTTATAAGGGTAATATCAAGTTTAATCCAAGAATTTTCAGATAGATAATTCAGTTTAATATGAGAGTACAGTTTTTCTGTCATGTTTATATATATTGCTCTCTTAAATATTGGGCAGGTTTTATTTTTTTTTGAAGAAAATTAATACACTATTTTAAAGCTTTAGGTTTGCATATAGTAGGTAACATACTTGGTTAACTACTGTATATGCAAAGGGTATTCTTCTGTGCATGTATGAAAATACTTGACACATCTGCACAGTGCAAGGGAAAGTAGAAGCATGGTGGTGCTTTTTATTGTTCCTTCAATTTCACTGATTCTAATTATAGAAGCTTACATCACCTTAGTTGATGATGATGGCTTCTCTCTCCCTCTTGTTTTTTCTTCCTCTATTGCTCCCTAAGGATACATCATATTTCATAGTGCATGTGTGCTTTGCTGGTGGCTTTGACAGACTTTTTCAACAAAATGGGGGCGATCAGTTAGTAGACATAGATGATAGTATGCTGAGACACATGGTTTCTTACGAAAGAATAGGAGGAGAGTGTTGGTACTCTGGCTTCCCTTTCTTCACAAAGGTTGAGGAATAAGTAGGATGCAATTTGAAAGCCGGAATTCCTGAGGGACACCAGTAATTAGAGTTAACCATGTCTGATAACTACAAAGATTTATTTCTGATGTTCAAGTTAAACATGAGAGAAAGGGGAAAAGATTGTTATGATTCTTTAAAAGGACTTGTATGTTACCTCTGACTGTTAAAGTCATTTATTTTCTCAAAGGGTTAAAGTTTTTTTACTAGGAAAATCAGTGCATTTTAACAGTTCATATTTCAAAACCCAATACTTAAAACTAAAATACAGAAATGAGTGCCCTGTTTATTTTATTTTGTAAAACTATGGAATTCTTCTTTTGTTCCTCACCTCCTTTTGAGGTTGGTTTTTCTTAATTGTGATGATATTTCACTGTGCAGGTGGTGAATAAATTATATAGCTATGCCTGACATTGGTATAAATCTAGTTTTTCTTGTTATTGGATTTTTGTTTTTCAGCATGCCTTGAATGTATATCCTCTGATACCTTACCTTTATCTATGGTGACTCTCCCCCCCCTTTTCAGTGTTGTCACATATTGATATAAAAGGTATACTTATACTGTAGTTAACTTAGTAGCCATCAGAACCTTATCTTTGATTTCCTATACAGTATGATTTCCAGTGTTTCTGTTTGTATTTTTGTTTATAAATAGTTTATACAGTTAACAAATTTTAATAACTGTATCATGTACATTTTTATTAAAATATTTTGCAATGGATTGAAGCTTTGCAGAGTCAACATACATTGCTTTATTTTTAGTAGTGCAAAAGATCTTTATAAAGCTAAAGAAGATTTCATCAGTATGGCTTAGCATCTTGGCTTTTGATATGCAGGAGAAATGTGTGCTTAAGAGGCTATCTTGTAGTGATGATTCCTAGACAGTGTGTGAATCAGGATGTTCTTGCTGCAATTACTGTATTTTATTGGTAAGATAATAAGATGAGAATCATGATAAAATTCTAAAAGTAATACATGTGAAAAATAGGTTAATCATTTTAGCTATTTGATAAATTTCTGAGTATTCAAAGCATGCTTATTTCTTCCTTTAGTAATTAACTGAAAGGTTAAGTCATTATTTCATCAGAATGCTGGTGGATTCACATGCTGAGTTTGGAATTTGGCCTGTTTCTTTTCTTGGTATTGCTACACAGGGAGATTTTGCATGATAGGTTCACCATACAATTCCCTAGAATAACAGATACTATGAGATGATTGGTGGGACAAGGAAAAGGATGATGTCATCTTCATTACAAGCCAAACTAGAGTTTTGTTCCTTTATCAAGTCAGTGTTTACTATAGTAAGTCTAACATATGGCGGTAGTGGATTGCATTTCTCACACTGGGCAGCAGCTTTTTAAAGCAGCTAAGAAATTCCTGTCTTCCTCGTTCAGCTTGAGGTCCTTCTTTGTGTGTTTATCAGCATGATTTATACAAAGAGGGGAAAGTACACATTAGAATTTTGCTTTTTGGTTTGGCTATAATATATTATGTTGGTATATAACATAACATAGCAACATAATATAATATAATATAATATAAATGTTGGTGAATATAATTGTTGCCTGGCATTGGAATAGAACTATTCATTAGTCTTGTTATTAATATTTATGTATAAAATGCCCATCTTTTAGAAATTTATCTTTAACAGAAGTTTGTTTCATCTGCAAACTGTCTACTATTTTTCTGTTTTAAAGAATTGTTGATATTAGATTTTAGTTAATTTATAATTGATTACCTAATATTTGTTGAAATTCCAACTCACTTATAGTTTATTTAAATTAATTGAGTTGAAAAATTACATTGGTGTTTGAAAAATCACCCTGTAGAAATTTCCATGTTTTAAGTTTTTAAAAAACGAGAGTCTTGTCTCTACAACAAATCAAAAAATAAACCGGTGTGGAAGCACGCACCTGTAGTTCCAGCTACCTGGAAGTCTGAGGCAGAAGGGTCACCTGAGTCAACAGGTCGAGGCTGTGGTAACCTTGAGTGTGCCACTGTACTCCAGCCTGGATGACAGATATTCCAACTCAAAAAAAAAAAAAAAAAAAAACTATTTGTATTTGTAAATTTAATTTTATGTTTAATATATAAATTTTGTATATCTTTCGGAGGTTTTGCAGAAAACATAATTCTTAAGTTTTATGGAAATCTAAATTCATAAATAATTACGTATTTTGAAAGCATGACTTATCTTTGTTCAGAATTATAGTTTAATTAAAATCCTAAGTCATATTAGGTAACAGCATAATTCAGATTGGCAACATAGTGTTGTTCAGAATGTGACTCAGACTTTGCCCAAAGGTATTGAGGAACTCATTTTTTTGTGCCTGTGACAAGATGTTTCTTCTACAGAAGGCGGAGTCCCTTGTTATAATACCTGTTTGTTAGGTAATATCTCCTCTTGCACACTTTCTTCTTCTGAAAATAAAAGTGCTAAGTGAATGAAGGAAAATAATTCTATTACTTTGATTTGTATATTGATAACTAACTGTATTTTGCCACTGATAACTGTCTGTTTTTGGCTGTTTGGAGGCACCATTATAAGCTTAAATGGGAGTATCTGCAGTAGGTGCTTTGTGGCAGAAGCATGAAGAACAAGGGTGGGTACTAGAGTTATTGTGTTTTCAGTTGGAAGAGGGTGTGGCAAAATTAAAATATTTTTCTGAAATTTGTATTTTAAAAGGGAGTAATTTCCAGGTCAGGTGTGGTGGCTGTAATCCCAGCACTTTGGGATACCAAGGCTGGAGGGTTGCTTGAGACCAGGGGTTTGAGATTAGCCTGGGTAACAAAGCAAGACCCCATCTCTATTTTTTAAAATAAAAAAATCAGCCAGGCTTGGTGGTGCATGCCTATAGTCCCAGATACTTGGGAGACTGAGTTAGGAGGATTACTTGAACCCAGGAGTTGAAGGCTGTGGTGAGCCGTGGTTGTACCACTGCACACCAGCCTGGATATCAGAGTGAAACTCCGTCTCAAAAAAATAACAATAAAACAAATTAAAATGGAGGTAATTTCCTTTTAGTCCAAGCACATTTTGGAAGCAGATTTAATCATTTTCTTCTTTAACCCTTTCCACTCTTAGGGGACGTTGTGAATCTAGCAGACCATTCTGATGTCCGCTCTCAGAGGACATAAAGAGTTTGCTGGTGATTATATAGGACAAGCTTATAGCACTGCAGATTTTTCAAAAATGTATGTTTTCTTGAAGTTTTCCATTCAAATTGCGTGAAGAAGCATATATACTCTGAGAGCTGGTCAGTTAGTTAAGAAACATGAGTGTATCCTTCCACATTGTCTTTGAACAACAGACTGTACAATAAATTACATATTATTAATGTGGGAGGAAGAAAACGAGACTGCATTGTCTGGTCGAATAGAAAAGCACCAGGTGGGAAACATCAAATTACTATTGCACAACATGTATCAGTGAACCTGCACTGCATGTCAGTGACTGTTTCACACGTTACCACACGTTTATAAGATATAAAATTTTGATTTCTTTTGTTATAAGTTTCTCAATTTCTAAAATTCCATTATAAGCCAAATAACATTGCAATAAAATAATTGGTTCCAACACTATGCTATTTCATATGAAGAGATTCATTTTTTACTATTTCATAAAAAAGTATGATCGATCAAGTTGCTGATAGGTGATCTACGAGATATCTCCAAGTGCAAAGGGTTAATGTCTTCTGAATTTTGGTAGCTTCTTGTCTCTTTCTAGGAATTGAACACTGAACTACAGGAAAGTATCATGTTGTATAGATTATTCTTCCTGAAAGGGGTTGGTGCATGCTGCAATTCTATTGTGCCTGTGATATTTTTCAGCTTTCCTTTGCAAAATGAAATTCTGTTATTTCCATTTAAATGTACTAATGACATACAAATCTTAGTAGCATGTTTTATATTTGTATTATTAGAGTGATCCTGAAGGTATCCCTTTTAGAATAGTTATTTTATAATTAGCAAGTTTGGGAGACAAAAACACCTTGTTACAAATACGTATGTGACATCTGAGAACTAGGTTACTTTATGTATTTGGAATGCAAGAGTATCTTATCAGAGCTAATTATTGTTCCTTGTAAGTATAATACTGTGTTGAATTTGAATAATAATATTAGGAAATATGGCTTCCCAAATATAGCTGTGTATCAATATACAGAATTAAAAATCAATAATGGGGAGACACCTCTTATCAATAAGGGTGCCTGAAAAAAGCATATTTGTATACCCAACCCTTAACTGTACGCCACAATATCATAATAAAAAATATTGATTAAAAAAAAACAAAATGAATTTCTAAAACTGTGAAGTAGAAAGGGCTCATAAGCCAATTTTTTTCCTCACAGAATTTAGCATGCTGACATGTCTCATGGAAGGGCGGGTTAATGTGTGTGTGTGTGTGTGTGTGTGTGTGTGTGTGTGTGTGTGTGTGTGTTTTCAATAAATTGCTCTTTGGGCTACATCTGCAGATACAGTAGCCAATTGATCTAATGCAGTTTCTGAAGGCTTTCTGTACAGGTGATGTCATCCTTTTAGCTCTATTCTCCTCCCACTCTTCCCTTCTTATTAGATATTTCATCTTACTGCAGAGCATAGAATCAATAGGAGCGTCTCCTTAGGGAGCTTCTGTGAAACGGGCAAGGACAGTAGAAATTAAGGCACTGATATATAGTCTTGCGTTAGCAGAAGATAGTGTTTTTGCACTATATCATACATAAATTTTTAACCAGAAAAGCCAGACTTACATCAACAGTGCTGTCTTACTGATGCATTAGAACAAGAAGCAATACTGCAGAGCTGTAAATAGTGCACGTGAAAAGAGAAAGTAATTTTAATTTTGGAGATTCTCAGGCATTCTACAGGACAAACCTGTTACAGCATATATCTTTTAACTACCATTTGTTCAACGGTTATTTTTTTTTTAACCTCTGGTGATTAAGAATATAAAGAAGAACTTTAATCTTCAGGATACTGTGTTTGCTTCTAATGCAGAAGAATCATTGCAGTGCTTGTTCTACAAAATGAAATAAGTTGAAGAAAAGACAAAGCTGTATTATAGAGAGAAAAGGTTTCACAGAACTCAGGAACACAGATTTGGTGCATGTTGCCTTATTTACTTTGGTTGATACTGTATTAACTGTTGTGCTACCACTCTGCATGTCTGCTCCAGGTGCCTGAGGACGCATGTAAATGTCTGTATGTTCTGAGCCAGAAATGTAAACATCTTGATTTACTATGATTTGTTTGTGAAAGTGAATGTTTTAATGAGAACTATTAGAGTTATTTAGAACAATACTCTAAACTACTGAAAGCTCCTGGTCTCAGTTTGAAAAGGGGTTTGGAGAGGCTGCCTTTATTTAACACTGCAGTGGTGTAAGATTTGTAAAAGGAAAATTAACAGAATTTTGTCACCATACTCATCAGTGTGGTTCTGGTTTGAAAAAGAAACTACCTTTTCCAGCCTAGGAAATGGCTTTTCTTGTTCGCTGTTATGCCAATTGTCTTCAACCATGGGCCTCCAAAGTAAGTAATTATTTTCATTGAGATTGAAATAATCCAATCTTAAATTTGAATTTTATTTTAAATTATAAGTGAACTCTATTGTGCTATTATATTTTCTGAACTTAAAAATAAGAACTACAAAGCAGTCTTTCTTACTGCTGTTGTGTTTTTGAAAGAAATCTCTAAAACATTCTAATGTGACTCTGAGAAGATCTGAAAAGTGCCTTTTTAATATATAGACTTAAAATGCAGTGCATTTGAAGTGTACTCTCTTTAGCTTGAATCGTCATTTGATTATGACTAATTCTGTTCTTGTCTGTGATCAGTCTCTTTAACATGAGTTCTGTTGCTTCTTTTCCATAAATGATTGATGTATTTAGATATATTAGTCTAATTTCTAGCTTATATTATACATTTTTTACTAATATGGTTCCAGCAGATAAATTATTACCGAATTGTGCTTTTTTATGAAGACTAGATAATTATTAAGCAGTGAAATAATATGACAAAAATACTCATTATGAAAATTAATTATGTGAAAATATTTAAATAATATTCTTAGATATTTTTAAAGTAGTAAACCGTTAGTAGTTTGAGACTAAGATTATCTGTCATACTTGTCATTTCAAAACAAACATATTAACTCACAGAAAAGCAAAATGCTACATAACAGGCCATGCTAGAGTATAGGAAAATATGCATTGTACTTCATTCAGTAAATTTTATTGTTCATAGTGGCTATTTATACAGTCTAATTTGATGCCACTCAAGTTATCTTTCTTGTCTCTTGTGTTAATTTCAAAACAGAAAAATAGAGAAGTATGAATTTTTAGTTTTTTAGATTTTTAGATTTCTTTATGGTTCTCTTGAATAAAGGCAGACACAATGGAAGCACTTCTTAGGATGGCCTGAAATCATGTCTTTGTTTAAAGGTTGTCCTGTTGATGGTGACTACGAGAAATGCTATGATAGCCTCATTGTATACTGTTTTATCTGGCCTGGCTCATTGCGTATCTTTCTTAAAGGCAGCTTCTGGAAGAACATTTAAATTCAGTGTCCATTTGGCATACAACTGACTGAAATGTAAAGAGTTGAAAAGAAGCCTAGGTATACAGTGGGTTTGTGCTATTGTCTGCTAGGACCTGAATGGCCTCTTTCATGCAAATGCCACCTTTGGGACCCAAACATTGCTGATGCTTGATAGTGGCACTACTCAGATTTTTAAAAATTACCTTTGTAGAAAAGAAATGAGTGAGACAATGTAAAAAAAAGCTTTAAAGAAATATAAGAATGAGACATTGGGGAGGTTTAAGATTGCCAACAAAAAATAATCTTTGGAAGTACCGGTAGCCAACTTTTTATCCAAGATTTGGCAAGTATAGAAGAATTAAAGAGAATTTTAAAGATCAAATTCTAAGGTTTCATTACATGCCAGCAAACATTACTTAAGCAGAATTCTGTGGTTAGTACTTTACCATATTAATCAAGTATTTTTAAGAGTACGTGTCTTCTTCCTCCTTTCATGTTACTATTGATAATGGAATTTTAACTCTGGATTGTGATTAAACACATATAACTTATTATTTATATTAGCTGCATTTGGTTTTCCAATACATTTTACTGTTTTTTTCCTTTAGTAATTCATGTATTGTGTCCATGTTACTATGCACTTACATTTCACTACTTCTGAATTCATCTCTTTTCTTCCTAAAATAAATAGTTATGCCAGCAAGGTTCTGTGGGGATGATGAACCTTACATAGTTGTATATTTTAAAAACCTTCTTTTATATTTACTCTTAAGATAATTGTTTAATTGGATGTAAAATAATAAATTCAGAGACTTTTTTCTTTTAGCTCTCTGAAAAGTTACTGTACTGTCTTCTGGCATTCAGCATTGTTGATAAGAAGACTGAACTCATTGTAATTCTTGTTTCTTTGTTAAGTACTCGGGGTTTTTTCCTTGTTAGTGGTTTGGTTGTGTTTTTGTTTAGTTTTTTATCCTTGATGCCATGACGTTTTACCATGGAATGCTAATGTTTTGTTTCTCCTTCTTGGCACTTGGAAGATTCTCAAGCTGAATATTCTCATTTGTTGGAAATTGTGGAAATTGCAACTTTATTTTCTCTGATCTCCCTAGATGTTAGAACTCTGGGTCTGCCCATAATGTCTCTAAACATTTATTTCATTCTCACTCTTTATTCTCACTCAATCTGTGCATTCTCAGTTTGGTCTTGTAGCTCATTAATTCATTCTTTGTGAACAGCTATTCTCCTAGTCATCTTTTAAATTTTCACATGTAATAATTGCATTATTTATTTCTGAAATCCCTTAAGTGGTACTCTCATAACTACCTTTGGTTCATAACTTGTTTTCATTTTGTGAATGTTATTCTTTTTTCTTATTGTTTCATTAGCTCTTTCTTGAAGTGTAAATTGTTCTTAGTTGAGTTTTTTGTGTTTCTTTCAGGGAATTGACTTCCCTTGAGTGAGTCTTAGTTGGAAGCTCACTTTCCTGGTTTGTTTGGGTTGCTTGCTTTAGGTGACTTTAGCTGGGAATGGGGTAGGTATTACCACTTTGGCCTGTTTTCCTTGTTTTATGTACACCTACAGTCACTGGTCACTGGTTGATTTATATACAACTAAAACTACTGGTTATTGCTTTTCCCTTATCTTACCTATCCTTAGCATTTGACACAGCTAATCACTCCCTCCTTGACTAACTTTCTTCAGAGTAAAAGTCAAAGTCTTCACCATGACCTACTAGACAATGTCTGATCTCTCTCTCCCCCCTTATCTCCTACTATACTTCTCATTTTCTCCAGCCATTCTGATATCCTTGTTTGTTTTCAAACTCACCAGGCATTCTTACACTGATTTCTTCTTTTCTCAACAAGTATGATTACGTTTACTTTTAATAGGCTTATGGTTAAACGTGATTGTTGATTGAAAGCTTCTCTGTGGTTTCAGAAATATTAAAGTGGAGAGAAATATGTGTCTTAGAATTGGAAAACTCAAATACTTATTAGGTAATTTAACACTATCCGTCGAACTCTCTTCTTTTAGTAAAAATAATGAGTTAGGAATGTTTCATATTTTCCTTGTAATTTCACATGCCTCAGGCATAGTGCTGTTATCTCCACATGTATAATATACCCAAGGCTCCTAAGATTAGATATAGCTATATCTTTTAGGACTTTTGAGAAATGTTCAACTCTCTGTAAAGTAGGCTTCAACTACTTTTTAGACCTTAGAACTTACTTTTAGCTCTCACTGTCAGCTGATACATTCTTTGTCACTCTCTCTAGTCTTAGAAACTTCTTTGTATTCTAATGACTTGCTTTTTAATTTCATAAGACCTATATCTTTTGTGCTTTGACTAATGTCTCCTATTCTCAAGTATATAATTTTCTTCCATTGCATCTTCTGTTTCCAGAGTAATCTTTTAAAAAGCAAATCTTTTCCAGTCACTTTCTTGCTTAAAATTTCTTGGTGGTTCTCTACTAGTACAGTAAATCTACACACCCAAGATATTCTCTATTCATCTCTACCTAAGCTACACTGGTTTGCTTACTGTTTTCTGAATGTATTGTGTTCATTCAAGCCTCTGGCCTAATACTGTTCAATGGAAATATAATATAAACCATGTATGTAATATTAAACCTATTAGTAGCCACGTTTTTAAAAGTAAAAAGAAATAAATGAAATTTATTTTAATGATAAATCTAATATACCCAAAATATTGTTTCAACATGTAATAAACAATGTAATAATTCTTAATATGGTATTTTACAGTCTTTTTTTAGTATTAAGTCTTTTAAGTCCATTGTGCATTTTATACTTATGTCTCAGTCTGGACTAACCACACTCCAGTTGCTCAGTAGCCATGTATGTTTAGTCTTGATATCATCTCCAGGTCTTATCTCAGACATAATTATCTCAGACATCTTTCTCCCTGTTCTCTACCCCTCAGTAAGAATGACGTCTTTCGAAGTTATATTATTTAGGTATTTTTTTCCTTTTAATCTCCAAGGTTTTCATTCATTTTTGTTATGACTAGCATCAGGTATATGCTAGGTGCTTCTTATTTAGTAAATGGGAAATTAAACCAACAAACTTGTTAGAAATTTATGTATATTTATAGTAAATGAGTGTAGAGTTCTGAAATGTCTTCCTGTGAACAGTACTTGAGGAGCTTATGGACCTTGTTACATGTCCAAGAGTTGTCTTTATTCCTAGGCCATTTTAAGGTCAAGGGATACATCTTGGATAGGCACAGTGTTTTTATACTCAAGTAATTAAGTTTAAAAGGGAAATTATAACAATGCAGCTTAGAATTTAACAATGATTTTTGAAGAATGGTATTCTATTGGGGAATTGTACAGTTTTTGAACATTGTTAGGGCTAATAAAAAAATACTGTTTCATACTTATAGAGGCCTTTGAATTCTCTTCTCTTAAGTAAATTAATGCTTGAGTGTGGATTATAAGGACCAGAAAATTTTCAGATAGCAGCGTTTCTTATTCAGGTGGTTATTTCCCTACTGTCATCCTTAATTGCCGTAATTGAGGTTAGGTTATTCTTGAAGGGTAGGTTCTAAAAATATGAAAAAAAATCTTGAACAGTCCTTTAATATTACTCTTATGATATACATGCTACATTCGTTGCAAATCCAGATTTAAGTTGGTCTCCACCCCTCCCCTCTTCTAAACTAAAAGCGTTTCTTATGGTATATCTTGATCTAGCACTAATTGCTCTGTATTTCTTGGTTGGATACATGGAATTATCCCAAAGTTTTATTTCTTACACTGGCAGGATATTAATAATATTAGAGAAAAATAAGTTTGGAGAATGCTGTGTGAAACAAATTTCTTCATTGTGGGACTTCTTGGAACCTCTGTAAATACTCTTATGTTTGTTGTAAAGAGCTGAGGGGCAAATAGTATACATTGTTTTTCAACATATTCAACCATGGAAAATTTTTTTCTGTAATATATACCTATGAGTTTTATCTCCTAGAATAGTATTCTAGGGTATACAGTTTATATATACATCTGTTTCAGAAGATATCCATGGAAACCTTCTGAGCAGCAATGACAGTGTTAAGTCAAGTATATTCATTGATTTATTCTCCAAATACTTAACGAGCCAGCATTGTGTGTGGGATAGGCATCACTATGCTAGGCCTTCATTAGATAGTAAAAGTGGAATACAGATATACAGTTGGCCCTTTGTATCCACGGGTTCTGCATCTGCAGATTTCAACTAACGACAAATCAAAAAATTTGGAAAAAAAATTCCAGAAAGTTCCAAATAGCAAAATTTGAATTTGTCATTTGCCAAGCAATACACTGAAGCTACATGATAAAGTGATGGGTAGACATACCCTTCTGTCAGTCTCTCTTCAGCACTTGTTGTTTGAGCATTGTTCATTTCATGTCTCATTCATTCACTACTTATGTTTTGCTTCTGTAAAAAAATGGCTTCTAAAATGGAGTTAAGTGGTCAGAGTAATACCTCAAAGATTAAGAAGGAGCATAATGTACTATCTCTTGATGAGAACATGAAAATCTTAGCTCTTTGGAAAAGTGGCACATCGCTTGCCAAACTGGGCCATAAAGTCAGTTAGAACGAAATGAGCATTCTCACACTGAAGCAGAAAGAAGGTGAAATTAGTACTGCTCCAACAACAGTAAAAATGGTCTATCTGGCTAGGGGTAAAGTATTTGCAAAGACAGAAAACATCAAGTGTGTGGTTAGAGGACATGGTGGCAAAATTTTACATGCATAAGCACTTAGCCTCTATGAGCACTGTTGGGAAGGGGGTTGAGGAGAATTAGAAGAAGCAGTTTAAGGCTAATAAGGATTGCTATGTAAAGCATTACAGCCTCAAGAACTTAAAGATTTCAGGAAAGTCAGTGTCTGCTGAGGCCCAGGCAGCATCGGCATTCCCAGAAAAGTTCAAGAAACTCATAGAAACAAAAGACTACCTTCCAAAGCAAGTCTTCAATTGCAATGAAACAGACTTATTCTGGAAGAAGATGCCCAATCATACTTACAACCATACAAATGCCAAACAGACTCCAAGGTGTAAGGCCTGAAAAGATCACCTTATTCTGGTGCTGTGTAGCAACACAGCAGGCCACATGATCTTACCAGACTTCAACTACTGAGCAAATAATCCCTGGGCCCTTAACAAAAATTAAAATTGTCTTCCCAGGTAAGAAGGCTTGGGTGACACCTATCTTGTTCTTGGGATGTGGTTCTACCAGTTCTTCATTCCTGAAGTAAAAAAATATTTTGAAAAGAAGAGACTGCCATTTAAGGTCCTCCTCCTAATTTACAGTGTTCCTGACTATCTTCAATCTGCTTTACTGATGAGATTGTGGAAGAAATGTTCCTGCCTCCTAACACGACTGCACTGCTGCAGCCACTTGTCCAAGCATCATAAAGTGTATTAAGATGACTTAACCTGGCTAAGTGCAGTGGGTCAGCCTGTAATTCTAGCACTTTGGAAGGCTGAGGCAAGAGAATTGCCTGAGCCTGGGGATTCGAGACCAACCTGAGCAACTTGGTGAGATCTCGTCTCTACAATAAATTACAAAAATTAACTGGGCGTGGTGGCGTGCGTCTGTAGTTTCAGCTACTTGGAATGCTGAGGTGGAAGGATCGCCTAAGCCCAGCAGGCCAAGACTGCAGTGGCTGTGAGCATGCCACTGCACTCCAGCCTGGGCAACAGAGTGAGACTCCAACGCAAAAAAAAAAAAAAAAAAAGATGCCTTAACCTGCCTCACCTTCAGAAGTATCCATACTGCCTTTGATGTTAACCCTGACTGACTGCAGTGAATATGGAAGAGCTTCACAATGGTAGAAGCTGTAGATGCCCTAAAGCCTGAAAGAATTAGTGCATGTTGGAGGCTATTATGGAGTAAGGTAGTCAGTAATTTCGGGAGTTTCCCCACTGTTGATACTGAAGTCAGGAATATCTTGAATGTTACAAGGGAAGTTGGTGGGGAAGGCTTCTCTTACATGATTGAGGATAACATCCAGGGAACACATATAAGAGCATAGAGTCACCTTACCAACAAGGAAACTGAAGATCCGCTGAAATCCTCTACAGATCATAATGATGCAGCAGAAGATTTAGAGACAGCAGAGCTGTCAGTGTGGTCACTTGAAAAGTTTGCATTAGTTCTTCAACAGGTCCAAGTGTTAAAGGATAGGATCTTCACGTACTATCCTCTTCATCCAAGGAATAACGGCATGCCTATAACCATTGCAAGATGTGTTTAATGATGCAAAGAAAAAGAAGAAACTTCTATAGCAGTGTTTCTAGCAAGGCATCTAGAGTTATGAGACTTTGTTCTTCAATGCTTGAAGATCCTCAGCCCTCAGCCTCCAGAGATCTGACATTGGTATTGTTGAGTCTTCTCTGAAGCATCAATGTATGCAGTCGTAACTTGGTTCTTCTGATGTACATGATTCTTCTGACAGGATGTCAGAAGGTTCAGGTTAGCCTGATTTTTCACTGCTTACCTACAGTGCATCTTGTCACCTCACCACATCAGCACTTAGGTGTCATATAGCAATCATCATTATCATCATGCAAGGGTTATCGAGAGAAAAACTTGGATTTGGGTGAGTGTTAATACAGTGTGTGTGTGAGAGAGAAATTAGGCATTGTAAGTAATCTAGAGATGATTTAAATGTATGGGAGGATGTTTATAGGTTATATGCAAATACTGCACCACTTTAAAAGTTTTGAGTGTCTGTGAATTTTGGTATCCATGAGGGTCCTGAACCCAGTCTCCCAAAGAGGAGATGACTACATATATACATGTATAGTCATATATCTATACACACACACACACACACACACACACACACACACACACACACACACGTGTGTGTACATACACGCACATATATATGTATACACAAATGTGACTACATTTATATATATCTACTATATTTATGACTATATATACGTATATGTGTGACTACATATATTTGTGTGTACATATATATGCACAATAAAATAGATACAGAGAGTATTGAGTGCCACATTCAAAGGAATGGAATGAAAACACGGAAGTGTTTCACTTTCCGTTTGCTTCTCAGCTTCCCATACAGGTCCTTATCTTGGGAGTTAACTGTTTGTTATTATAACCTAATTTAGCTTTTTACATTGTTTCCAGTGCTTATATGTTAAATATTAGTTTTCAGCTCTTCTGTAAATATTAAATATATTAGTACTTATGTTCTCACCAGGTGTTCTAATAAAACCCATCTTTGAGGGTTGTTATTTTAATTTTTTAATCATAGTAAAAAGAATGTATACTATGTGTGCAGCAACCCCTAGTTGCTAAGGGTTACAGAATCTGAGCACATTCTCATTGTTTATGGTTCTTTTAAAAAGGAAAGATAAGAGAAAAATCACCCTTGCCTATCTATGTGTGTATATATTTGTTTTCAGCTTTGAAAAATTCAAATAATTTATTTATAGAAACTATAGAAAATACATTTTTTCCATGAGAAAACAAAATATTTAAACTACATATTGCAGATAAAGCTAAACAATCTTTTGGATCACCATCTGGCAATTTTTTTTTTCGTTATAGAATACCACTATTATCTGGCATATATTCTTCCAAATCTTTCCTTCCAAATCTAGATGTATGAGAGGGAACCCCTCCAAAGAAAAGAATTTATTTATAAAAAATTGTGCATTTCTTCCTTCTGAAATTTCAGTCACCTTTGAAGTACTCTCTGATGCAGTAATACCTATCAAGATGCTTTTTCCACTCCTCAAACAGTTTTTGGACTTGTCCATTTTGGTGCATTTTAGTGCCTCTACTTTTTTTTGTTTCACTTCTTCTACATTGGCAAAACATTTCCCTTTGAGGACTTTTTTCATCTGGGGAAACACGTTTTTTCCCCGATGGCTTTAAAACTTTTACCTCTCCTTCCCCAATAGTTTTATTTTGGCATGCATAGGTAAAGTTTTGTTTTTTATTATCTTGCTCCATGTTCTGTGACTTCGTGTCTTTTGTCAATTTTGGAAAATGCTCAGACATTATCTTGCTTGTGTACCTTGAATACCCTTTATCCTCTTTCTATGATGCTGGTTATTCAGATGTCACATTTTCACTGTATCTCCTTCTCTCCTAACTTTACCCTTTCTACTCTCTTTGTTTCACTCTGGATATTTTTTTCAGACCACTCTTTACTTTCAAATTCTGTACTTAGCTCTGTCAAATCTCTTGTTAAGCCTGTCTGTTGGCTTTTAATTTTTATAGTTATCTTTTCGTTCTAGATTTTTTGTTTTGTTCTTTGTTAGTTTTTCTTTCTTTGCTGTAATTGTTAGTCTTGTCTTTTTCTCTCTTTATATGGATTACTAAACTGGATCAAGTCTGGCCAGTGAGCTGTTATGACCTGTGAGCTAAGATTAATTTTTACATTTTTAAAGCGTTGTTTAAACACAGACACACACACACACACACACACACACACACACGTATACAATAGAGTCTGTATGTGCCTGTGAAACCTAAAATTTATACTTTTTGGCCCTTTATAGAACATAACTCTTGGTATGTATTAAACACAGTTAATGTGGCATGTATACACAATGGAATAGTACGCAGCCTTAAATAAGGATAAAATTATGAACTTTGCAGCAACTTGGATGGACTTAGAGTCTATGATACTGAGTAATCTATCACAGAAGCAAAGAACTGAGTATCACATGTTCTCACTCATAAGCGGACCTTGAACAATTATTGTAATACCGTAAGAAAAAGATTGGCAGTAGTGGGAAGCTGTTGGGGAGGGGTGCACACCTCATCAACAAGGGTACCTGCATAATGAACATTTGTATACCTAACCCTGAATTGTACCCCACATCTTTAAAATTAAAAATTTTTTTAAATAAAAATTTAAAAAAATTAAAATCATAAAAAAATAAATAAACATGGTTATTTTGAGTCTGTGTCAGATAACCCTATAATGTAAAGGTTCTTTATTAGTTTCTAGTGTTTATTGTTTCTCATCATTTTCTTCATGAATGACATCTTGTCTTCTTATAAATACCTGGTTTTATTTGACTAAACAGTAGGTGTTATGTATGCCAAAAAAATTTTTTTCCAATCTGAGGTCTAAGATGATTTTTTTCCCTATAGCAAGGATTTGAGTTTGCTTTCAACAGTTGACTGGAAACACTAATAATCCTATATAACTTTAAACCAGCATCAGACATTGAAGTGATTCTAAAATCTGCATCAGTTTACTTCTGGGTCACATTTATTCCTAGAGTATAATGGGCTCTCTGTGGTCTCAGTCCAAAGATGGTTCTTCCATGTTAGGCCTTGGAATTTAACTTTTGTCTCTTCAGCTGTCAGAAGTGTTTGTTTCTCAGCCTATTGCACTTCTCTTTAGGAATCAGAAAATATTCTTAGGAGAAAAAGCAACCTCAAAGGCCAGATTGTGTGTGTGTGTGTGTGTGTGTGTGTGTGTGTGTGTGTGTGTTCGTGTGTTCATTCATTCATTCCAGTTTTTCTGCTTATCCTTGTGATAGAACTCATCCAATTATCTAACTCATCATTATCAGCAGGGGTAGTTTGTGTTGTATATAGATTTTATTTTTATAATCACAATACTTCCTCTTGAGTTAACATAATTCAGACTTGATCATTCTCTTCTTTAGAGTTTATATTTAATTTATACTATGTTTTAAAATTTTTTCCAACAAAAAAGCAATGAGAAACCCTGTTTTAAAAATTATATTGATTTCTCTTTATAGTCCTGAATAAGTTACAGAGAAATTATTCAGAAAATATAGAAGCATATCTCTTGTGTAAAACCTTTACTACTCTAGAAGCATATCTCTTGTGTAAAACTTTTACTACTCTAGAATGGTTTACTTATTGTCTGACCTCCTGTAGCATTTATTTTGTGAGATGTCTGTTTTATGGTATAAAATGTATTTTGTTCAGCCTGTATCCCTGATAACAGTGTGATCATATTAAAGATGGGATGGTGGAGTCATTTCCTTCTTGTGTCTGTGTCCCTGCATGTAGCATATACATTCATTAAGCAATTTTGATTATTGAAAAATCTCTCAAGGGCCAACTACAAGCTAATATTTTTGGAATGTTGAATATTGTCGATGTTTTACTTGTCTTAAGCCCTGGTACCAGCAGCTGTACTTTTTTTTTTTTTTTTTTGAGTTGGAGTCTTACTCGGTTGCCCAGGCTGGAGTGCAATGGCACACTCTCAGCCACCCCAGTGTCAACCCTCTGGACTCAGGCAATCCTTCCGCCTCAGCCTTCCAAGTAGCTGGAACTATAGGCACACGCTACCACGCCCAGCTAATTTTTTGATTTATTATAGAGATGAGGTCTTGCCAAGTTGCCCAGGCTATTCTCCAACCCGTGGGCTCAGGCAATCGCCTCACCCTAGCCTCCAAAGCAACAGCTGTACTTTAATCCAAGGTACTGCTATTTTATTTTGGCATTGGTCACCATTTTGTATAAAGTGGAGTGTATTTGAACGTGTGTATCCGTGTTTTAATAGCATTCCTATCCTTTACAATGGAACGGGCTTTTATTTTTATTTGAGAGAAAAGAGAAGTCAGGTTTTTTTCTCTGAAATACTATTAGTAGTGGCAGTTTTGTTTGTTTTTGGTTTTTTATTTAACTGTTCTATGGGCTTACCACTGTAGGGTTGCTTAATAGTTTCAGAGAGTACTATTTGGTTCTTACCATTTCAATGGATTTTTGCCAAAGGTAGAGAATTTAGTTTAGAAATGAGTTTGCACAGTAATGTATATAAAAATGTGTTATAGAAATCGGTGTGTAAAGAACTCTCTAAAAGGTAAAACTTAACATTTAGAATAACTTACATTATTTTTTTCTTCAGCTTCCAGCTGATCTTACCAAGATGCACCTTACAGACAACCCTCATCCACAGGTGACTCATGTATCTTCTAGTCAGTCTGGTTGTAGCATTGCCAGTGACTCTGGGAGCAGCAGTTTATCTGATATCTATCAGGTAGGAGTGTGTGTGCCTTAGGAGTGTGTGCGCTATGCATATGGCTTTTCAAATATCCTTTGCCTGTGCCTTAAATGGTCACATATATTTTAATTAAGGTATGAAATTCAACCATAAGGTCTTTGTAAAAACAGACTTTATATACTATTTGCAATTTGTAAGCCTAATTAAAGAGGTGATCTGTTTTTTGAGAATGATTAGATATGGCCCATTGGTATATGATATAGTGTCTCTTTCACTTATTTTGTCCAGGTGAATCCATACTAATATATAATGCTTGTTTTGGGTTAAAAAAAAATATTTTGAAACAACTGAATTTTAACTTATAAAAAGACTGACTTTTATTACAGTTGATTGTATACATCTTTTTTTTTTTTGAGTTGGAGTCTCACTCCATCACGCAGGCTGGAGTGCAGTGGCACACACGTTCACAGCCACCCCAGCATCGACCTGCTGGGCTCTGGTTATCCTTCCACCTCAGCCTTCCAAGTGATCGGAACTACAGGCACATGCTACCACGCCCGGCAATTTTTTTTATTTTATTGTAGAGAGGAGGTCTCACCAAGTTGCCTGGGCTGGTCTCAAACCTGTGGGCTCAGGGAATCCACTCGCCTCGGCCTCCCAAAGTGCTGGGATTACAGGCTGAGCCACCGAGCCTGGCCGATTGTATACATCTTATATAATTAGAAGTCATGAAAATTAAGCTGCTTTTATATTATAAAGCCTCTATTATTGTAGTATACCATAAATTAAGTATGTTTATGGACTTCTTCATTTTTAAATGCTCACCAGGAACAATTTCAAACTAAGCTTTTCAGTGATCTTTGTAATAGTGGAGAGAAGGTTCTAGGAAGACCTGTAAACTGAGAAAGTTGTCATACATTCCTGCTGAGATTAGAACCCAAGTTAGATTCAAGCCAATGTAGTAAATGTTTTAGGATCCAGATAGTAGAACTTTTATGATGTCTTCTTTAGTATAAGATGTGAAGAGCAGTTCCCTGTGTGTGGTTCTTTATGTTCTGGAGCCCAGTGGTTGATTTCGTCAGAAATCATGGGGTATAGGACATAAAACACTTTTATTAAAATCTAGAGGTTGCATAATATTGAGGGTTGGTTTATTCAAACATGCTGTCTATTTTAGGGCTGTCAGCTAGAAATTTAATATGAGGCAAGTATTTAATTTTAAATTTTGTAGTAGCCACGTTAAAAAAAAGGTAAAAGGAAACAGGCAAAATTAATTGTAGTGATATATTTAACTTAGCACAGAATATCCAAATAATATAATTTCAGCATCTAGTCAATATTTTAACATTACAAATGAGTACATTCCTTTTTCATACTAAATCATCAAGAACCAGAGTTTAAACTTACAGCACATTTTAATTCAGACTAACCACATTTCAAGTGCCCAGTAACCACATGTGGCTAGTGGCTATCGTATCGCACAGATCTGTAGAAATACTATAATCGAAGACTATACTTTTAGGGATCATTTCTGTAGTTCGAAATAGTATCATTGTCTGAGGAAGACATTTTAGACTGTGGTTCTGCAGAACACAGAATGTAAACAGAGTTCAAGAGCATCAATTGGTAGCAATTGGTAGGTTTGTGGATAGTTTTTGCTAGGTTCCTTAAATGAACATTATTATTTCTATATTTAACAAATCTTAAGGAGAATGTAAGTAAAGTTTACAGTTAAAAATAAAAGTTGAAAAAATGTGGAAAAAGTTAAAGGTTGCTAGAGGTAATAAACAGAATAATAATAGATTGATGAAATATATCCCCCAAAATATATGATTTCTAGACCTACAGATTTTATTTATTTATTTATTTATTTTGAGTTGGAGTCTCACTCTGTCGCCCAGACTGGAATGCAGTGGCCGCTCCCGGCTACCGCAGCCTCGACCTGCTGGGCTCCGGCGATCCTTCCGCCTCAGCCTTCCAAGTAGCTGGAACTACAGGCGCGCGCTACCACGCCCGGCTCATTTTTTGTTTTAATGTAGAGATGAGGTCTCACCAAGTTGCCCAGGTGGGTCTCGAACCCATGGGCTCAGGCAATCCACTCACCTCAGCCTCCCAAGGCGTGGGATTACAGACTGAGCCACCGGGCCCGGCTTATATTTTTTTAAAAACATGGATAAGTTAAATAGTACCACCCAACTAAATTAATTTTGTGTGTGGGTGTGTCTTTCCAGTCATATCCTTGCGACTAAAACAAAGGGAAGAAGAATTAAATATCAGTACTGTACCGGACCTGTGGTCTTTTTCTTGACCTCAGACTGCCTTTGGAGGCCTTATTAGAACTATGAATACACCTTTACAGGCATATATTGCCAAGGTGTATATCTTAGCCAGGGATAGTTGAAGTCATTTGTCTGTTTATCTGAATATTAGAATATCTGAATATTTGAGAGACTTTAAAAGTGAACCTGTACACTGTAGCAGTATAAGCAAAGCCTTGTGAAATTATGCAATTGTTTTTAATTTGGAGAATTGAGAAGAGAGAAGAGAGATATCCTAACAGCAGTTCTTAACAGAACTGTTTGCACCATTTTATATAGCCAAATGTATGGCTATACTCTTGCAGATTTTTTTCCTTGTGAGTTTTCATGTCTTTTCATTTAAAAATAATAGCCTTTGATTCTCAAAGAAACTTCAAAATAAAGGATTTACCACAGTGTGGGAACAAAAAAAAGCAAGTTAATAGTTCCAGTGTGAATATTTTCTACTCAGATTAGCTTAAAATTTGACTAAAGGTATACATTAAGGTGTTAGAATATTCTTGGATAGAATATGCATCTTCAAAGATTACTCAAGAGTAAAGAGTACTTTCTGGGTTCCTTTTTTCTATTTATTTCAGTCTTTTCCAAGAGCTGATAAATTGTGATATACTGACTCTTAAACAAAAGCCGTATGTTTTTAGTGATGCCTCATCTTGGAGCTCCACCTAGATGACATTTTCATATTATCTCTGATGTTTTTCCAATAAGAGATGTCTCCTTCCTTGTAATCCCATAGCAGGTTTTCTATGGAGCATTTTGCTTTTTCACCCTACTTTTTTTTTGTAGTTACTTGTGAACTTGACATTTTGCTTCATCAGAGTAAATTTATGGAGAGCAGTTTATATTTTACTCATGCTTGTATCCTATGCTGAGTTAAGCATGGTGCTGGCACTTAGAAAGTAATCTAGAATTTTTTTTAGTTGAATTACATTTGAAAATAGAAACCAATACTGGTTCCAAGGAAAATGCAGAAGATCTGTGTTAAGTAAAACTTTATTATCAAGGGCAAAGTAGACATTACTTTACCTGACTAACCTGTTGTAGAGATTATGAAGTTGACCAACCTAGACTGTGTAACTGGGAAGGATTAAATTCACAGGAGTCTAACCCTGAAGCTAAAGAGGAAAAACATAAGGTTTAAATGACCCATGAAAAAGATTAAATGAAATACTAAAAATGGGAATGCATAAAGGAGACACACTGAAAGTTTGAGATTCTGGCATAATTCTTGCCCTAAATTTGAAAATGTGGTTTTTGTAAATTTGTTTAACTCTTAATTCTAACCTTGTAGTTCCCCTCATTGTAGCTTCATGTTTATCTAGATGCAAACAGGAAAAGGATATCCTCTGGTGGTTTATTTGGAGAAAGCCAAGTCATCAGAAAATCACCTCAGACTGTCTTCCTCACCAAATTATATTTACACATATACACAGAGACACATTCATATGGCAAGAAAGAAAAACACAAGAAGCTTGATACTGTCTTAGTCCTATCACCAATATGTATATTTTTTCCTGGACTTAATTCATTTATCATAATCTTTTTAAGGGCCTGCTAAATCCCCGGTGCTAGGATGAAGTAGTTGATAGACCAGGGCTCAATTTTTCTGTGTATCCTACCTTTATGAATATGGAGTGTCTTTTGACTTACATTTTTTTGTACCAACTCTTAACGTTATAATATGAGTCATTAAGGCTTTATTAAATTTTCTGTTTGATTTTTTTCTCCTCTCTTTACTTCAGTTTAGATAGTTATTATTGTCTTTTCTTCAAGTTTACTCTTATAGTTTATATTTCTTTATTGAGATTCTCCATTTTCCTCTAATTATATTTGTTTTCTTTTAAATTTTTTGAACTTATATGTAATAAATGTTGAAAGTTCTTGTCTCCTACTTCTGTCATCTCTGTCATTCCTGTGTCTCTTATATTGATTGAATTTTCTCCTGGTTACAAGTCACATTTCCCTACTTTACATCTGTAGCAAGCTTTTATTGTATGCTGAACATTGTGGATACTACATTTAAAAAAAATTAATGGCTGGTCATGGTGGTTCAGGAAGAGGCAGGACGATTGCTTGAGCCCAGAAATTTGAAACCAGCATGGACAATATCATAGCGAGACCTTGTCTCTACATAAAGTTTTAAAAATTAGCTGGATGTGGTGGTGCATTCCTGTAGTCCCAGCTACTTAGGAGGCTAAGGTGGAAGGATCGTTTTAGCCCAGGAGTTGGGAGGTTGTGGTGAGCTGTGATTGTGCCACTGTACTCCTAGGCAACAGAAATGACTCAAAAAAGATTTTTTAAATCTATATCTAATTAGAGAATTAAACTTTCTGTCAAGGAAGCATCTTCAGAAGTATCATGAAATGACTTATAGTCCTGGTGATCATCATATCTACCTTTGTGTCAAGGACGTGGCTTCCTTTTGTTACTCAAGGAATTAGACCTTTGCTCTGTATGTGGTTCTTTTTATTTATTTTTAAATTTAAAAAAATTTTTTTAATTTCCTACCATGTTTGGCCAATCTTATTTTTTAAAAATTGACTGGGTGTGGTGGTTAATATTTATTTATGTGTACTTTTTTTTTTTTGGAATTGGAGTCTCGCTCTTGACGCCCAGACTGGAGTGCAGTGGCATGCTCATTGCCACCGCAGCCTCAACCTGCTGGGCCTAGGTGATCTTTCCGCCTCAGCCTTCCAAGTAGCTGGAAATACCGACTCATGCCACCACACCTGGCTAGTTTTTATGATTTATTGTAGAGACGAGGTCTCACCAAGTTGCCCAGGCTGGTCTTGAATCCCTAGGCTCAGGCAGTCCTCTCACCTCTGCCTCGCAAAGTGCTGGGATTACAGGTTGAGCCACTGTGCCCGGCCTTGTATACTCTTAATATTTTTTAACAGTTTAGTATATTTTTCAACTAATTTTATTCATTCTTTTTACATTGCTTTGAAAAAAGTACAGCTGTAAGAAGATAGAATATATTATAATATAATATAATAGTAAGAATAGATTGTATTCTTTCTTTTGCAGTTGGTCTTAGAAAGTTCCTAAAAAACTGTTAGTAGCCTTTTCCCAGTCCTAACGCATGACATTCTTCATAAAGAGCTATCTTAAATGTCTTCATTTCACACGCACAAGATAGTAAGCCTTCCCTATTGTCCCTGTAACTAAACTGTATCTTGCCTTCTTATGTTGTGAGCCATCCATCTTTTTGTCAACCATAATCCCAAAAGTGCGAATGAGACTAGGTTGAAATAACCTGGGCCAGGGGATGAAAGCCTTAGACTAGGATGAAGGACAGGCCAGTTTAAGATCCCTAATTTATAATGTAGATTATATTTAAAAATTGATAAAATGGAAAAGCACTCTTCAGGGGTATATTCTGAAAAATTAAATTAACATGTAGAAAATATTGTTTTAGTGTTTTTTAACACTTTTCTTAGTGAATGGAATGTAGGTTTTGGGGAAAGTCTTTTTAGCATATGTATTTAAAAGTACTTGTCTTTGAAAAGCAATTGTAGCCTGTAAAGAAGTTTATGGTTCCAAAAAGGTACTATTCAGACTGTGCTCCATTTAAACCCTAAATCTTCATAGCTGGAAAACAACTCAGAGCATACTACTTAGTCATAAAATAGGATAGCCCCTATATGACTTTGTCTTAGTCCATTCGGGCTGCTATACAAAATGCCAGAGCTTATAAACAACAGAACTTTATTTCTCACAATTCTGGAGTCTGGAAACTTCAAAGCTTGTTGTCTTGTGAAGGTCCTCTTTATGGTTCATAGATAGCACCTTTTAAATGTGTCTTTGTGTGGTGGAAAAGGAGAATGAACTCCCTCAGGCTTTTTGTTTTGTTTTTCTTTTAAGAAGTAGGATCTTGCTCTGTCAGCCAGGCTGGATGGAGTGCAGTGGTGCAATCATAGCTCACCATTAACCTTGCACTCCTCCTACCTCAACCTCCCAAGTAGCTAGTTGACAGGCATACACCGCTTTGCCCGGCTATTTTTTTGTAGAGACAGGTTCTTGTTATGTTGTTCATACCGGTCTGGATCACCTGGACTCTAGGCATCCTTCTGTCTCTGCCTCCTAATGTATTGGGATTGCAGGCGTGAGCTACCACCCTTGGCCACCCTCAAGCCTCTTTTATATTGATTTCATTAATGAGGGTCTCATGACCTAATAACTTCCTAAAGGCCCACCTTCTTATATCATCACCTTGAGGGTTAAGATTTTAACATAATAATCTTGAGGGGACATAGACTTTTAGACCATAGCAGATCCTTAGCAGCCAGCTTTTCTAATATAAAATCTCAGGTTGGGTATTTGTCTAAGTTGTTAACCAGTTATTACTTAAAGCTGTGCAGAAATCCAAAGAGAAATATAAAACACGGTCTTACAAAACAGATCAAGACTCTTTCATTTGCAGGTGTTAAAGTCCTAACTTTAATTAACAGAAGTTAAAGGATAATTTATAGACCCTCCCTCCCCCCACCTGGAAAAAGCAGAGGCAGCTGTAGCCTCAGGGAACCTGGATGCTGGAGATATGTCTGCTTTTGTCTGTTTGTCACTCTCTAGTCTTTTAGCTCCCTGTGGCTTGCTTATTTTTCTTCCCTCTCTTTCTCTGTGACACTTCCTATCACAAGTGCCCAGGCTGTGCTGTGCTCCTTTTTTCTCTGTCCTGCATGCTTTGTTTCTGTTGCTTTGTGTCTGTCTGTTTCTCTATTTCTGTGTCTGCCTTTCTTGATCAGTGTCCTACTCATTCTCCTTCCCCTTTCTCTGTTTATTAGTTTCATTTTTCTCCTGCCACAAAAAAACATTTCCACGTGTCAGTAGGATATCTACTTTCACATTCTTCCAATTCAGCAACCAGAGAAGAAAAAATACTGTTTCCAAATCCATTTATGTATGAAATCAGAAAAAAAGCCCTTTCTACCTTAGCTTGCTTAGTCAGGGAACAGGACGCCGTTTCCCACTGGAATCTCTAGTTTAAGAGAGGGGACCTGATGCTGTGTCTCATGCCTATAATCCTAGCGCTTTGGGAGGTGGAGGAGAGAGGATTGCCTGAGCCCAGGAGTTGGAGACCAGTCTGGGCAACTTGGCAAGACCCTGTCCCTACAATAAATTAAAAAATAAACCGAATGTGGTGGTGCACACTTGTAGTTCCAGCTACTTGAAAGAATAAAGGAGCACAGCACAGCCTGGGCACTTGTGATAGGAAGTGTCACAGAGAAAGAGAGGTAAGAAAAATAAGGAAGCCACAGGGAGCTCCTGAGTCCAGAACGTCAAGGCTGCAGTAGTATCTTTAATCATATGACTGTTCTCCAGCCTCCCTCCTCCCCCAACCAAAAAAAAGATTGAGAGGAACAGCAATCCTCAAAAGAAGGAAGATCCTCTTCTTGGCAGATAACACAGTAAATGTTCAAAACATGAGATGATACAAGATGATATTTAAATATTTGAGTGAAGATTCTCTAGTCTTCACTAATACTCATATTTGAGTGCTTATTTTTTATTTATTATTGAGTTCCTGTGTGTTCACTCATATTTTCTATAATGATGTTAATATTCATGCTTTTTCATTTACAGTATGAATCAAGTGAGTGTAATATTTAGAAATATTTAAGAATCCACTTCAGGACAATTTTATTTCCTAAACGACATTTTAATTATTTTCTATGAATGATTCTTTTCGTTTATGGTTTTATAAAAAAAGTTTGATAGTTTCTTTACAAATATCTGAGACTAATAGATTTCCAAAGTTATAGTTGTAAGTATAAGCTTATTTTAAAGATGGGTTAGATAATCATAGTTCTTTGAACATTTTTAGATTCAACAGTAAGGTATTGGGACATGATGGGTATTTGTTTAGTTCTTTACTATTGGTCTATTATGTGCATTTTAGTACTATTTTTTTAACCTTTCTTTAAACTTCTGTTCTTAATTTACATTCTGTAATAAAAGAATGATATCTTTTTCATAACACCCAGCATAGACTAACAGGTACTCTCATAAAGTGATTATTGGTAAAACTTTCTCTTTCTTGTACTTCATGTTTTAGAAAACCTCTACTGTTAAGAAATACAAGTCGGTCAGGTACGGTGGCTCACACCTATAATCCCAGCACTTTGGGAGGCTGAGGTGAGAGGATTGCTTGAGCCCATGGGTTCAAAACCATCCCGGGCAACTTGGCGAGACCTCATCTCTACAATAAATTTAAAAAATTAGCTGGATATGGTGGCTGTGTGCCTGTGGTTCCAGCTACTTGTAAGGCTGAGGCAGAAGGAACACCTGAGCCCTGCAGGTTGAGGCTGCAGTGGCTGTGAGCATGTCACTGCACTCCAACCTGGGCGACAGAGTGAGACTCCAACTCAAAAATAATAAAAATAAACAATTTTTTTTTTTAAATACAAGTCTTGCCGGGCTCGGTGGCTCAGCCTGTAATCCCGCACCTTTGAGAGGCTGAGGTGAGTGGATTGCCTGAGTCCATGGGTTCGAGACCCATCTGGGCAGCGAAACCTCATCTCTACAATAAATCAAAAAATTAGCCGGGCGTGATAGTGCATACCTGTAATTCCGGCTACTCGGAAGGCTGAGGCGGAAGGATCCCTGGAACCCAGCAGGCGAGACTGCGGTGGCCAGGAGCAGCCACTGCCCTCCAGTCTGAGCGACAGAGTGAGACTCCAACTCAAAAAAAAAAAAAAAAAAAAAATGCAAGTCTTTGTTAGAAAACAGATATTAATACATTTACTGATGTTTGAGTCATCTGATCATTTTATACTTACACAGTTTTATCACCTAGTTGTCACACTATGGAAAGGTGATCCTGTAAATTCTGGGCAGAAAGAAAGTTTCTATAAATAAAGATCTATCCTGTCACTGTATTCTTGATGCAACATAAAGTATTTCCTAATTCTTTATAATATTTGGTAGGGAGGGATTGTTTTGATTCGTTTCAACTGTGACATTTAATGTGAAATGAAAAGTGATCAGAATTTCCTTCCATAGGCTACAGAGAGTGAGGTAGGAGATGTAGATTTAACACGTCTTCCAGAAGGACCTGTTGATTCTGAGGATGATGAAGAGGAAGATGAAGAGATTGATAGAACAGATCCATTGCAGGGACGAGATCTTGTTCGAGAATGTCTTGAAAAAGAGCCTGCAGACAAAACTGATGATGACGTTGGTAAGAAATACATCTGTTTGGCCAGGTGCAGTGGCTCACGCCTATAATCCCAGCATTTTGGGAGGCTGAGACCAGAGTACTGCTTGAACCCAGGAGTTTGAGTCCAGCCTGGGCAACAGGGTGAGACCTCATCTCTACAGGAAAAAATAAGAAAATTAGTAGGGCATGGTAGCATGCACGTATAGTCCCAGCTACTTGAAAATCTGAGACTGGAGGATCACTTGAGCCCAAGAATTGGAGGCTGTGGTGAGCCATGATCATGCCACTGTAGTCCTCCAGCCTGAGTGACAGAGTGAGACCCTGACTCTAAAAAAAAAAGGAATACATCTGTTCACAATAAGATTTTGTACCTTAACTTATATAGTGACTTGTTGCCACAAGACAAATTGCTCTAAAACTTCATGGCATAAAACAGCATACATTTATTATCTCACAGCTTTTGTGGGCCAGGAATTTAGGAGTAGCTTAGCTTGGTTATTCTGGCTTAGTATCTCTCATGAGGTTGTAGTCAGAAATGACAGGGGACTACAGTCATCTGAGTCTTCACTGAACTGAACTGTAGAATCTATGTTCAAGATGGCTACTCACGTGACTTTTGGCATAAGACCCTAAATTCCTCTTGATTTGGGCCTCTCCATAGACACCATAAGTATCTTTACAACACGGCAGTTGGCTTCCCCCAAAGTAAGTAATCCAAAGAAGAATAAGGGAGATGCCACAATGTCTTTTAAGATCTGGATTTAGGAATGATGCATCATTAATTCTGCCAAATTCTGTTTGTCACACGGAGCCACCCTGATATAATAATATAGGAGAGAACTATTCAAATACATGACTGTCAGGAGGCAGGGATCTTTGACAGCCATCTTTGAGATAGGCTGCCACTATTTATAAAACAAAATCTTTGTTTGCATTAAATATATTTTTAATGTCCATAAGCCATTAAAAACACAGTACAAGTGTCCAATGTTTATGAATTTGCTTTTTAAAACTTGCAAATATTTTTTTAAAGCTATTATTTCCCTAACTTGAATATAAATATATATTTTGTTGTTCTTGATACAACTTGATGAATTTCCCTGTTATGTAATTTTTTTACAGAGCTAGTTACTATACTATGTTGGGAAGTTGAATGATAACTAAAGATGATATTATCTTTAAGGAATAAAGATTACTTAGTGTCAACTATATGTTGTTATGATTCAAGGTTTTATTCTGGATTTCTTTTTTATAATAGCTGTCATTTACATGGCAGCTATTAGAAGATGCTGCTACTGATAACAAATAACAATTATAATTTATGTGAGTAAAGATCAATATTTTTGAACATTCCTTGTTATTCTAAAGATATAGCCTGCAATGCGGATTTGTGTGAACATTATCTGGTCAAAACTGAAAGTGCATTTTTCATGATAAAGATCGCATACTATGCTATTTTCAAAAAACTTTTAAAAATTGAAATACAATTCCAATTTTCTGTGGATATATAGTACCTTATAGTTATTTTTATTTAATAATTTTGCTTGTATGTATTTCTTCCTTATATTTATCTTTATTACACTTGTATCTATATCATGGAATGACCTGAAGTACCCATGAACATTTGTTGGTTAAGTTACCTAGTTGCTTAGACAAATCCGGAGTTATACTTCACATTTGTTAGCCCTAACTCAATTACTTATTGTAATTTATTAATGTCATTTAAAAAAAAGAAAAAGACAACCTTTAGCCCAATAAGAACTAGACAAAAGACTTTTTCACTAATGTATTAGGTCAGAGGGCATCACTAAACTTAACCATCATGGAATGTCATCTCAGGCTGGGAAAAGTAGCTAAACTCTCCAGCCTCATCTGAACTGAACCTGTGTAGTGTCCTAGCTCTCTCCAGAGGTTGTGAATTCTAGTATCTTCCATTATGCCTATACTTTTGTGTGAGTCTGTATAAATGCCAAATCAAATAACTGATTTTTAAATCAACGAATAGTACCTTGGTTTCTCTACTTTAACTTTATAAGTTTATAAGTTGACTAGGCAATAGGATATTTAATTCTAGATTTTGTTGTATCTTTAAGGTGTAATCCTGATGGTCTTTATACTATAATTTCTTTTTTCTTATAGAACAATTACTGGAGTTTATGCATCAGCTCCCTGCTTTCACTAACATGACCATGTCTGTAAGGAGAGAGCTCTGTTCTGTGATGATTTTTGAAGTGGTAGAGCAGGCTGGAGCTATTATTCTTGAAGATGGGCAAGAGGTAGGTCAGCAGATAAATGATGCACAGTATTATGAATACTAACTCAAACTAATTTGATTTTCCATATAATTTCTAAAGAGATAAGTTTTTGGTTTTGTTTTACTTTTTCATTTACTAACAGTCAACTTTGCGCACATTAGTTGCTCAGTAAATAATATTCAATGAACAAAATTTGTTTTTACTTCTCAAAATAGATTGTAAGACTTTTAAAAGATTCTTAATTATTGTTCTGTTTGTATTCTTATCTCATTATTGACTAAAACATTTATCAAGTATTCTCCTTACTCCTTTTCTATATTATATATTTTTTTAAAAAGTAAGTAAAGTGTATTGGAACTAATGCCTTCTAGTGACCGGCTACCTGTTGAGTCATTTATGTAGCAAGTCTTTGTTTAAAAATGATCAAATAGCCCAGGCTCCGTGGCTCAGCCTGTAATCCCAGCGCTTTGGGAGGCCGAGGTGAGTGAATTGCCTGAGGCCGCCAGTTCGAGACCCACCTGGGCAACTTGGTGAGACCTCATCTCTACAATAAATAAAAAAATTAGCCGGGCGTGGTAGCACGCACCTGTAGTTCCAGCTACTTGGAAGGCTGAGGCGGAAGGATTGCTGGAGCCCAGCAGTTCGAGGCTGCGGTGGCTGGGAGCAGCCATTGCACTCCAGTCTGGGCGACAGAGTGAGACTCCAACTCAAAAAAGAAAAAGCTCAAATAGTAACTCAAGGATGGATTGGGGGAAGGATGCAGAGAATTGGGAAGGTATTACTATTGTTAGGAAGTGTTTCATCATTTATTTTTATCAAATAGGTAAAGATTAATGTTGAGATACCAGTAAACAAACATTGTCATATACTGCTAATAGGAATATAAATTGGTACAGCATTTCTGGAAAATCATTTAGAAATTCTCAAAGTACTCACAACCTCTAACCTGTTATTTCACCTCTGAGTATCTATTCTAAAGACACATTTAAAACTCAAGAGTTATTTCAAGAGATACGTATTGCAGTATGTTTATAATATATGTATTTATATACTCACTACTACCTAATTATATTGTTTATAAATTTACATAATATAAACAATATATGAGTAAAAATTTGATGACCAAAATATAATTCAGTAATAAGCAATGGTTAACTAAATTACTATACAGCTACAGTACATAATATTATACAGGTTTTTTAAGTATTTGATAGATGTTCTTTGATGGCAGATCCCTTGTCTCTAGCCATCAGTTTTCTCCCCACATCTTAGAAAACATCTGGCACATGGAATGGGCTCCCCAAAAAAATTTGAACAAATGAATATAGTATTTTTTTAAAGCAGGATAGTATATTTTAACTATGTAAAATCATACATCGGCGACAAACTTTAAGCAACTGTGTAGACAATGGGATTTTGAGTAACTTTAATTTTCTTTTTACAAGTTTTTGTATTCTACTAATTTTTCACATTTCTATCAGCAAAACTTTTTTTGTGTTCCTACTTTGTGCCAGAATTTGTTCTAGACACAGAGCATTGTGGTGGAAAAACCAAACAATCTTTGTCCTCAAGTAGCTTATGTAATCTACAAGTTCCATAGTGAGTATACTTTATATTTCAAATAATCAAAAGAAGTACACTTTTGAAAAAAATATTTTTTGTTCCCATTGAGTACCCTTAGAGCTTGTAATCTAGATTTTCCTTAAATTACATTAAAACCATTGAAAGTTTAGACTTATAAGAGTAGTTGGGTATTAAAGGACAGTAAGTAGTCTTTCATTTATATATAGTAGACCTTTAAAAATATATCTCCTTGGAGCCAGGCACAGTGGCTCACACTTGTAATCCCAGCAACTTGAAGATTGAGGTGAGAGGAACACATGAGACCAGGAATTTGAGACCAACCTATACAACATAGTGAGACACCATCTGCTATAAAAAAAATTTAGAAAATTAACTGAGTGTGGTGGCACACATCTATAGTCTTAACTACTCTGGAGGCTGAGATGGGAGGACTTTTTGAGCCTGGGAGTTTAAGACTTCAGTGAGCTATGATTGCACCATTGCACTTAAGGCTGGGCAACAAAGTGAGATAACATAAGATATATCTCCTGGGGCATTAAATATTTCCATGTAAATTCAGGCAATGTTTTCTTAACATCAGGAGATATTTTGAATGTTTTATTTTGTTAGATGTGCCTTAAAAGTTAGGTTTTTACCAGTCTATTTGAATTAATCTTTAGTTATCTATTTTTTAAGCTATCTTTTTAATGCTTGATATGTACCAGTCACTGTTCTAAGTACTTAGTATGTATTAACTCTTTTAATTAACATAGTAATTCTATGATAGATACTGTTTCATAGATACTGATAATAGACCATTTTAGCAGTAGGGAAACTGAAGCCCAGAGAAGTTAAATAACTTGTCCAAAGTCATTCTGCTAGTCAGTGGCAGAGTCTGGATTAACATTCCAAGAGTTTGTAGTCTTAAATATTACACTATTTTATCTCAGAAAAGTTGGTCAATTATGAAAATCCTTATTTGGTGAATAAAAAAAGAAAGAGTAAAATAAACTTTAGTGGTTTGCATAGACAAGGCATAGGTTGTTACTGACAGTATTTAGTAATATAGCCTCTTTTTTCTTTTTTAAATAATGCAAGTTATGTATATAAATATTTGTATGTGTGTATGCTTTTCAAAGTTAAAAAATTGTTAAAACCTTGTTTTTTTCTCTGTAGCTTGACTCATGGTATGTTATTTTAAATGGCACTGTAGAAATCAGTCATCCAGATGGAAAAATTGAAAATTTGTTTATGGGAAATAGTTTTGGAATTACTCCCACTCTGGATAAGCAGTACATGCATGGAATTGTCAGGACTAAAGTAGATGATTGTCAGGTAAACTTATCTCATTGGTCAAGTATTCTTGCTTTTTTGTTGATTTTAAATGACTGAGCCTGTTCTCCCCCCCACCCCAAAATAGCTTTGTTTGAGAATTATGAGTTTCAGTAGCTCACAGTTAATAAAGAAAACTAGATTTTGTATATGCCTCAGATATTTATGACATTAAGCAAGCTATGCATTTTCAAAAAGGGAATATATAAAATAAGTTCTCGTTTGTTACATTTCTATCTGATATTAGCCAACTCAGTTTTTTTTTTTTAAATAAAGGAAAGAAATAGGAACTTCCCGGTTGTTTGTTTCTAACTTACTCCTGCTTCATGTTTTCTTTGCATTGTGTCAGTTTTGAGAGAAGTAGATGTTCACTTCTCCTTTTAAAGACCAGAATTCAAACAGATTGGACTTTTTTAGTCTCTTTGTGCATGAATTGCCTTACCTTGATTTTTATTACAGATTAAAGGAATCGAATGAAAAATAACTGATGCCTCTAGATTTCTTACCTTTGTGCTCTGTTTTGGTGCATAGTGATATATTTATGTACTATAGATTCATTAGTTGTCCCCATGTTGTTCTTGGACAGTTTGTCTGTATAGCCCAGCAGGATTATTGGAGAATTTTAAATCATGTGGAAAAAAATACTCATAAAGTTGAGGAAGAGGGAGAAATTGTTATGGTGCATGAGCATCGTGAACTAGACCGGAGTGGAACCAGAAAAGGACACATTGTAATCAAGGTAGGTGCTTTTACTTATTATTCTAGTGTCTGATAGAATAAAGCTTTCATCTTAATTAACCGCTTTTTGAACAGTTTAAGATAATTCACCAACATATTGAAATCTGATTTAAATAAAGTTGTTGGTCCTTTTGTCTTTTTCTAAGCTGGTTTTTACACATTTTAATTAAGGATAACTTTGCCATTTAATAACAGAATGGGTAGGGTATTTTAAAATATAATGGTCAGAGTTTTCATTCTCAATTTTGTTTTATAATCTACTGATAATGGGAATTGATTTCATCAACGGCAGCAATATTTAGAAACAAAACAGAAAATTTAAGGAAGAGTCATAAAGGCATAAGAAATCCTAGGTGAAGATGTAATGTGCTTGCTGGAACTCTATGAAATTGAAATAGGTATTGACTTCTCTGAACCTCACTTTCTTATCTGAAAATGAAGGTAATACAACAAGACTTTATTATGGCTAAATAATCAGAAGCCTTAGCACCATTGTAGAGTCTGAGAATTAATCCCCATACGGTTTTCCCTTCTCTAAGTTCTGCCTTTCTCTACTCTTTGCCTTCCCCCTTCCTTGTCTCTTTAGAGACCTCTGAATATAATATAAACTAGAGTAATTGACACAGTGACTCACGCCTATAATCCCAGCATTTTGGGAGACCAAGGTGAGAGGATTGCCTGAGCCCATGAGTTCTAGACCTTGCCAAGACCCATCTCTACAGTAAATCAACAAAAATTAGCTAGGCATGATGGCGCATGCCTGTAGTTAAGCTACTTGGAAGGCTAAGGTGGAAGGATCACCTGAGCCCAGCAGGTTGAGACTGCGGTGGCTGTGAGCATGCCACTGCACTCCAGCCTGTATTCCCCAAAAACAAGGACACTCTCTTATATCAACACCATAGAATCCTTCACATTAGGAAGCAAATGTTGCTAAATAAGACCATTTAGTCCAAAGACCCTATTTAGATTTCCACCAAGTGTCCCAACAGTATCTCTTTTTCATTTCTGGCCTAGGATCTTACCCAGGAACACAGTTGCATTTAGTTGCTCAGTCTACACCAGTTCCTCAGTGTTTCCCTGATGTTCATATCCTCAGCACTTTTAAAGAATACAGGTCTTATATCACCCTCCACCTGAATCTTTCTAGTGTTTTCTCTTGACCGGATAGTGCAAGATAATTCACTAACAATATTGGAATTCGATTTAAATAAACGGGTTGGCCTTTTTATCTTTTTCTAAGCTGGTTTTTACAGATTCGAGTCATACTTTTCTGGCAGGAACTTCACAAAAGGTATTGAGCTCTTCTCAGAGCTCATATCAGGGTGCACATGATGTCAACCTGTTGTCCCACCAGTGATGAAGTTAACTTTGATGACCTGCTCATGTTGGTGTCTTCTGCCTATTTTCATTGTAAAGTCAAAGGGTAACCCTCTGATACTGGTAATTACTTGGTAGAGAAATTTTTTTTTATTTTTTATGCCAGGTCTCATTCTGTTGTCCTGGCTAGAGTGCAGTGCTATGATTATGGTTCACGACAGCCTCCAACTCCTGGGCTCGGGTGGTCCTTCCACTTTACCTCCCGAATATCTGAGATGATAGGCACACCACACACCTGGCTAATGTTTTGACTTATTGTAGAGATGAGGTCTGGCTATGTTACCTAGGCTGCTCTTGAACTCCTGGGTTCAAACAGTCCTTATACTTTGGCCTCTCAAAGTGCTGAGATTACAGGTATGAGCCACCACACCCAGCTTGAAGAGAGGTTCTGCGATAGTATCAATGCATTGTCGACAAACCTGTAGTTAATTGGTGGTGAGCACTAGATAGAAACTTCGTTGTTTTTTTTTTTTTAAGGAAATGAGGTCTCACTTTGTTACCCAGGCTGGAGTACAGTGGCATAATCATAGCTTCTGCAACCTCCAACTCCTGGGCTCAAGAAATCATCCCTCCTTAGCTCCCCATGTACTGGGACTGCAGGCATGTACCGCCATACCTGGTTGATTTTAACTTTTTATCGAAGAGGGTTATCACTTTGTTGCTTGGGTTGGTCTCAAACTCCTGGCCTCAAGCAATCCTCCTGCTTTGGCCTTCCAAAGTTCTGGAATTACACGTGTGAGCCACAGTGCCTGACAAACATACAAATATCTATCCATCAGTCTTTATTTTCATTGACCACTCTTGACTGAAATGGTAATATTCTTTTTCTAGGATTTCTCCTACATTTATTAGCTGTCATTTTACTGTAAGAAATAGCTCTCTATTCTGTTTCATTAATTTATTTATATTGGTATAGACTTGTGTTACCATCAGAAGAATTATTCTAATGCCCAAATTATCCCAGACTTACCAGTGGAACTGTCCTCAGACTGACTCTGTATTACCTTGACATGTCTGTATCATTCTTTGAGCACTTCCTTATAATCTGGCAAATAATGAGGCTCATTGGAGCTTTCTCTGTTCCAGCGCTGAAATCAGCCGTTTTTCCAGAGAGCCCTGGATCTTTCTAGTAGAGGATAGCATTTATAAACCAAGATCTGGGCATTCATTATATTCATTGTGCTGGGGTATCATTGCTTTTAGAGCCTTTCATCAAACAGAGCTAGAAAATATATTGTTTATTATAAACACATACACATGTAACTCATATATAGTAAACAACCATTTGTTTATGATGATACTTCCAATTCCAATATTGTACCATAGGGTTTTCCGTATGCTTTCCCCTTCCATGTTTGTAAATACCTTCTCCAACAGTGGCTCATTGTAACCAATCTCTTGTCATGCTAGTATAACCACACCAGTCATCTCTTCTGCCTGCTACCTCTGTATACCCTGTCTCCCAGTATTCCACCTTCTTGGATGCTAGCGAGCACATTGGTGACATGCCTCTGCTTGATTATGGGGCTCATCTGTAAATTAAACTTTGAATGTCTGTCATAATCTCTGTAGGGACCCTGCCTCAGTGATTCAGCCAATCAGAATAATGGCCTGTCTTTAACACATTAATCATTTTCCACCCATGACTTAGCTATATACATGATCTAAAGGCCAGAATTAAGTGACTAAACCTGGGTTGGCCTGAATAATAAACCCAATTTGGTACTCTTGGGTGTAGAGTATTTTGGAGTGTAGGAAAATAGTAATGACCTATGGTTTCTTGTCTCTTAAGTAGGTTACATGAAGAGCCTTATTTCTGACTTCCTTCTAGATAAATTATTTATATACCTTGTTAACAATGAGTACCTTTAAAAAAAGTAAATTCTTACGTAAGGACATTGTTTGTCTTAATATATGCTTAACAGTTTTTCTGAACAGTGAAATTGGATGAATGGCCAAACTGAAGGTGGGGGTTATGGATATCAGACTTAACATCTGGTTTATTTCTGTATTTGTTTTGTGTACCCACTTTTGAAAAACCTAAAAAATGTAATAAATTTAACATTGGTACAGAAGCTACCTTCCTCTTTTATAAATTTGGAGATAGGCAAATATTTTAAACTCTCGATTAATTAAAAAACTGTAGAACTTGTGGTTCCTCTCAAAGATGGTGAACTAGCATGGAGAAACTATAGAAGAGGAAACTTCTGTTTTGGGAAGTTACAACGGTAAAACAGACTGTCTTGAACTGCTGTGCTCTTCCTGTAGCCTGGGCAGAAGAGATTTTGAAGTCAATGAAATTTGGAGGAGGGCTTTTTTTTCTTTCCTTTTTTTTTTTTTTAAGTTCAGCTGTCACTGCTTTTGTTGTCTTGAGACAATTACATGACCCTATTATAGCGGAAGTGACCCATGCCGGTAGTAAATCATTGAAGTTCAGAGGCTCTGCTATGATGAAAATTCAGTGAAAACAGCTGCAGTTGAGTAAATGCTGTTGGGTGTTTATTCATCTCATCTGCCTTTTCTCTCTAAACCTCTGGGTGCTGCTGGGTTACAACCTAGAAAAACTACCTTCTCACAGTGGTAGGGGTTTAAAGGTGAAACTCTAACTTTGAGGACTTGTCTAGTGGAGTGGCTACAAAAAGGAGTAATCAGCAATACTTCTTGGTTTCTGAGCTATCTATATTCCAATTTTTTTCTATCCCTGGATTTTTAGGCAACACCTGAGCGTCTCATCATGCATTTAGTAGAGGAGCATTCCATTGTGGATCCAACTTACATAGAAGATTTTCTACTAACTTATAGGACATTTCTTGAAAGTCCTTTGGATGTTGGGATCAAACTGTTGGAGTGGTTTAAGATTGACAGCTTGAGAGATAAGGTTGGTTTTATAAATGGCATGAAAGTGTTTGTTTGTTTGCTTTTTTTTTAAATTGGAGTCTCTGTCGTTCAGACTGGAATGCCATGGCACATTCACGAAAGTATTTTTAACTTAAATTTTATTCATGAAAACTTTTGGAGTTGATAGAAAAAAATGTTTGTTTTGAGAACAAGATTCAGTTCACCTAGGAAAATTAGTAACATAGGCTTAGTTATTTTTTCTGCTTAGTTATTTTTTTGACAGGATAGCATTTAGAAGTGGATAAGACCCTTAAAAGTCAAAAACTGAAATAAAGCCATGGTGTAGCTATAAATTTAGGAGACATGATAGCTGCATGAGAGCATTTTAGAATTTTACCAAAATAGTTGGTTGTTTCTGAAGATCAGTAAAGTATTTAAAAGCTGATCAACAATTTAGTAAGAATTTTCATCAAATAATTTTTGAGAGGGCTTAGATTGTTTTTAAGCTTCAAAATAGGAATATCTTTACTTTCCTGAGTTATAGGCTTTATAATCATTTGAAAACTATTTGTCACACCTTAATTTATCTCTAATGTGACTAATTTAAATCACCTTTGGGTATTTTTTTTTGCATTAAACATTGTTTACTATGTTAAATAAACTATGTTGCTTTATTTCATGGGATATGGAAACTAGTAATACCTCGGGAAATTGGTAGGAAGTAAGTTGTTTTCAGAAAATAACAATTAGGATCATGATTTCCTGGTGTGACTTTCTAAGTAATGTTTTAAAGTAAATACATTGTATGCAGTTAGACTGTGGAATTCTATTAGGAGATTAAAGTGTCTAAAACAGCAGGCCTAATCTTCTCCCCCTTTCCCCTTTTTTAGAATTAAGTATTTCTACTTCAGTTGCCAAGAAAATAAAGGCATGCTTAGGGAATAAACAAAATGTGATTTAGTAATAACTTGATATTTATATGCATAAGAATGAAATTAGACCCTTACCTTACACCATGTACAAAAATCTCAAAATGCATCATAGACCTAAATATAAGAGCTAAAGCTATAATTCTAAGGTTTCTTATGACACCCAAAGCACAAGTAACAAGTAGTAGATAGATTGGACTTCAATATTAAAATCATTTATGGTATCAAAGGACGCTATCAAGAAAGCCAAGACAACGTACAGAACAGGAGGATATATTTGAAAACCATATATCTGATAAAGGCCTAGTATCCAGAATATATAAAGAACCGTTACAACTCAATAGCAAAAAGGCAAGCAACAAAATTCTAAAGTGAACCAACGACTTGAATAGACATTTCTCCAAGGTGATATATAAATGCCCAGCAAGCACACATAAAAGATGTTCAACATCTTAGTCATAGGAAAATGCAAATCAAAACCACAATAATATACCACTTTACACTTTCTAGGATGACTTTGTAAAAAGGAAAAAAATGAAAAATAACAAACATTGCCAAAGATGTGGAGAAATTTTAGTCCCTCACATTGATTATGGAAGTGTAAGATGGTATAGCCTCTGTGGAAAACAGTTTGATACTTCTTCAAAAAGTTAAACAGAGAGTTACCATATAACCCAGCAGTTCTACTCCTAGGTATATACCCAAAGAACTGGAATCACATGTGTAAACAAAAACTTAGACATAAATATTCATAGCAGCACTATTGACAGTAGCCAAAAGGTGGGAACAACCGTATATACATACAATAACATTAATCAACTATAAGAAGAAGTTAAGTGCTGATACTTGCTAAGCATCAGTGAACTTTGAAAATATGCTAAGTGAAAGAAGCCTGTCATAAAAGGCTACATATTATGTGATTCTATATACATGAAATACCAAGAATAGACAAATAACAGAGAAAGAAAAGCAGATTAGTGGGCTGAATAGAGGGCAAAAAGGAAAGTGATGCTTAATGGGTTTGGGGTTTTCTTTGGGGATGATGAAAATGTTCCAGAATTCTGAACTACATAGTGGTGGTGATTGTGAAACATTGTGAATATGCTAAATGCCTCTGAATTATGTACTTTAAAGTGGTTAAAATGATGAATTTTAAACGCATTCTACCACAACTTTAAAAAACATAATTTTCGTTGCTTATTCTGTTAGGCACATTATTCAAATCAACTTATATTTGTTAATTTTAACTTTTCTTTTAATCTATGGAGCAAAGTAAACAGATCAATTCACCACTTTGAAAATGTACAGTATTCATAATGAAGGAAGTTTCAGATTTGGTTTTTGTTGCGGTTTTGGTTAAACATATTCTTGATTGGAAACACTTTTGATTTTTTTATTGATAGGATTACCTTCATTTATTATATGAAGTTTGCATTTTAAGTTGCTATCTGAAACATGTATCCTCTTTACTTCTTACATCTTAGCATATGGGTTTTATGTCTTCTCACAGCACACAGAGTCCTGGCTCTGTTACTTGTGTACCCTAGAAAGCAAAAGCACAACGAAACCATGTCTTTTTATTGGAATAAGCCTTTTGTGTACAAGAGAGGAGGCAAGAAGGTTAACCATAAAGCTCAAGTGCCTCTCAGTTTTGGACATGTTTTTGAAATCTACTTCTGCAGAAAGAATGACTCTGCTAACCATATGCTGCCTCCTTTATGCTTCCACAGGTGACACGGATTGTGTTATTATGGGTAAATAACCATTTTAATGATTTTGAAGGCGATCCTGCTATGACTCAATTTCTAGAGGAATTTGAAAAAAACCTGGAAGATACAGTAAGGCTTAAAAGAATTTATTTTCTTCAGAGTTTAGGAGTTCCCCTCCCCTATCAAGAACAGCAACTCAGAGCAGCAACAACTTTCATCTTCTTCTGTGTCTTAAATATCTATTCCGAGAACTTCTAAATCTATATTCCAGACTTTTGCTAATTCAAACCAGAATCACACTTCTTCCTAACTCTTCTGTTTTTGTTTTAAAACTGATAACGTTCTTAACTCTTAGTTACCTAGGCTTCTAAGCACTGGTGTTATATGTGGACCCCCTTTCTCTTTCTTTGAATTTCCTGACCAAAATGTCCAAAGAGTTGCTAAAGTCACCCAGGTCACTAATTTAGGCATGTTTATACCTATATATATTTATATATTTCTTTTTTTTCTCAGCCTTTCTTTTTTGTTGTTGTTTTTGTTTTTGTCTCCAGTTTAGGACCTCATTATTTCATTATACCTAAGCTATTATATAATAGCCTACTAAGTGATTTTTAGTTCTAGTCTCTCTTTCTGGTCCACACATATGGTGACTGTTAACGTCTTTGTCAGTAAACCATGTTTCCTATCAGTAGTTATTCACCCATATATTCACAACCCTCATCTATCTTTTTGGCCTTTTTTTCTGTGTACCCTAGAATATAGCCATACCAGACTGTTTTATGTTCTTTCTCAATTCTGCATCCAATCCATGCTGGAATTCTCTTCTCCTGGCCCTGCTATTTGAAATTCTTTGCAGCTATCAATGTAAATGTTATATATCAGATCTGTTTTAAGACTTATTAGGTCTTCCTTTTGCATGTGATTTTTACCTGTTGTAAATATACAGTACCTAAGATAATTTCCTCAAGGTCCAGAGTAGCATAGAAATTTATTTTATTCTCCCTGTCATATATAAAACTTTGAGCTGCAACTGGGTTATATACTCCAAGAAACTTGAAATTTTAGGAAATAAATAATAATGCAGCATAGTAGTTCAAGAGTATAGCTCAGAAATTAGATTACCTAAATTATGGTTCAAATTTCACCACTGGCTAGATATGTAAATTTGGGTAAGTGACCTAATGTTATGCCTCAGTTGTGCTATTTGTAAATATATTAGTCCCTAGTTCACTGAGATTTTTTATGAGGATTATGAGTTAATGATCATAACAGTCTGAAAAAAAAAAAAGCTAGCACATAGCAAATGCTAAAGAATTGTAGTTGTTACTTAGAGTATAAGTGGATTGAGTTGAATGAAGTGTGAAAAATTGTTAGATTTGGTCCCTTTCCTTACCTCTTGGTCCCTGTAGACTTCTCAAGAGCACATCTGTTCTGGGCAAAATGAAAATAAACAGGGACTGGGAATTTTTTAAAATGTTTCCCAGCTTTATTGTGATATAATTAACAAATAAAAATTGTATAGTATGCAGTGTGGTGATTTGATATATGTATACGTTGTCAAACAATTACCACAAGTTCGTTGCTGTTTTTTTGTGTGTGTGATAATCATTTTCTTAATTTTACTCCTCACATCTTTACCATTTACACAAGTATTCCACAACACAGTGGCTTAGTTTTGCCTATTTTAAAACTTAGTATCAGCAGAATATGTTTAGGTGTGTTTCTTATAGATAACATATGGTGGGATTTTGTTTTATCCAGTCTGAAAATATTTCTTCTTTTTTGGGGACTGGGAAATTGATTAAAGAGTTACATAGGCACTCCACCATCATTTGGCTCTTTCATTGCTGACTATGTTGGATATTCAAGGGAAATTGGAATGTGGAAACTGCCATATAGTGATGGGATTTTTTTTTTTTTTTTTTTTTAGTAATCAGTCAATATTTATTATTAAATTCTGCTTTATACTCTCTAAGATGTTATGTAGGATCAGAACAAGTATAAGACTTGGTCCCTACTCCGAAGAAAACTTTAGTTTTTTGTTATGGGTGTGAAATTTGGGAATAATTGAATATTGAACTGCTATTAGAACCTGGAAGTTAGAATTTTACTGAGTCTAAAAAATAAGATAAGAAATCTTTCTGGAAAAGGTGAAAACTTGGGGTATCTTTGAACATTAGACATTATTTGTAAAGGTGGTTCAAGTCATTCTAGGTTTGAATAAAAATTTTAAAAGATTCTGAATTTATGTAGCAGTCAGTAGATAAACAAGATAGGAAAGTTTAGGAAATATGAAGTAATTTATTGTCATCCCTCTGTAAATGAGACATAACTTGGAAGTCTTTTCTAACCTGTGATTATCTGAGTATCTTTAAAATCATATCATGAGATCTTGTTCTTGAGAATGCTCTGAGATAGAAGTGCCCCTTCTTCAGTTTTATTTACCCCAGCTTGTATGTTATTTAGTCCTTATAGCTCTAATTCTAATGATTTTAGATGACTTCTTAAAAACCTATAGGAATAGATAAACGTATATGCATTTACCCTTTTCTATTTTACAGAAAATGAATGGTCACCTCCGATTATTGAATATTGCCTGTGCTGCAAAGGCTAAGTGGAGACAGGTTGTGCTGCAAAAGGCTTCCCGTGAGTCTCCTCTGCATTTCAGCCTCAGTGGAGGAAGTGATAAGGGATTTGGTATTTTTGTTGAAGGAGTAGAACCTGGTAGCAAAGCTGCTGATTCAGGACTGAAACGTGGTGATCAGGTAAGTAAATAACCAGCCACTTAGCTCAAAGCCTTCTTATAAGTAGCGTGTCTACTGCTTTTGTTCTCATGCAACATCAAGTAAACATGATTAATTAAAGACATTTTTTTTTTAGAAGTAGTATCTAAATATGGGTTATTTAGTAAATGTATTTGTCTTTTAATGGAAAATTTGGTATAGTATGGCCAAAAGCAACATGGTTTGCTGGGCTCTGTCAGCATGACCTCCTTTGAATGGGCCTGCCTATCCTTCACTGGTTAGGAAACATACTATAGAAGTTGGTAACTTCAGAATACTTCAGAAAGATCAATATATGAATTAGCATCCTTGCAAGTTTTAAAGGAAGAGAAACTTCTGCCTCATAGCACTCTCAAATGTAAGTGGCTAAAGATTACCATAAGTGATGGTAATCATTAAATTATGTTTATACAGTAACATAACTACATCCAGAGCATAATGGAGCCAAGTGAGGGACTAGGAAAAAGGAGACACTGGGAGGAATTTGCATTAAGTATAGAGTGGTCTATTTTAACACAAGGAGTTCTCAGGCTTACTTTAGTCCTGTTAATCATATTAACCACATGCTTAAGAGATGGAGTCTGGGAATCGGTTGGTTGGTTGGTTGGCTTTTAGTCAGAATCTAACTCAGCTGCCCAGGCTGGAGTGCAGTGGCACAATCATGATTACTACAGCATCTACCTGCTAGGCTCAGGTTATCATCCTTCCATCTCAGCCTTCTAAGTAGCTGGGAATACAATTGCACGTCACCGTGCCTGGCTAATTTATTTATTCTAAAGACGAGGTCTTGCCATGTTGCTCAAGTTGTCTCAAACTCTGGGGCTCAGGCAATCCTCTTGCCTCGGCCTCCCAAAGTGCTGGGATTACAGACATGAGCCACTGTACCCGACCAGAGTATGTATTTTTAACAGAGCTCTCTAGATCAGCAGTTCCCAACCTTTTTGGCATCAGGGACTAGTTTCGTGGAAGATAATTTTTCCACAGACAAGGGGATGGGGGTTGAATTTTTTTGAAGATAATTTGAGTGCATAACATTCATTTGCACTTTGTAATATATAATGGAATAATTATACAGTTCATCATAAAAATAAAAAGAGACTCAGACAGAAGTGGTAAATAAAATAATGGGTGGGTCATGTGCAAACTAAAATAAGTGTCAGATTCTAACTTAAAGCCTGCCACCAGCTGCAGCTGTGCAATGCAAAGTACATCAACTAATTTGCCACTCACAAATAGGGTTTTGATATGAGTCTGTAAGCAATTGATTTATTATGGTCTCTGTATAGTCAAACCTCACTGCCAATATTTAATCTACATTTGCAGCCGCTCCCCAGTGCTAACATCACCACCTCAGATCATCAGGCACGCAGCCTAGTCTCATATGGCGCTCGTAACCTAGCTCTCTTACATATGCAGTTCACAAGTTTCTATGACAGTCTAATGCCACTGTTGATCTGACAGGAGGTGGAGCTCAGGTGGTAATCTGAGTGATGGGGAGTGACTGTAAATACAGATGAAGCTACTTGCCTGCCGCTCATCTCCTGCTATGTGGCTCAGTTTCTAACAGGCAGTCAGTGGCCCAGGGGTTGGGGACTCCTGCTCTAGATGTTCTCATACACCCCAAGGTGGGGGAGGTCCCAAATTTAGATGACCATCAGAAACTTAGTGTATCCCATTTCAAAATGTGTTCAGGTCGGGCGCTGTGGCTCATGCTTGTAATTCAGCATTTTGGGAAGCCAAGGTGGGTGTATTGTGTGAGCCCAGGAGTTTAAGACCAGCCTGGACAATGTAGTAAAATTGCATCTCTACAAATCAAAAAATTAGCCAGGCATGGTGGTGCATGCCTGTAGTTCCAGCTACTTGAGGTAGAAGGCTTGCCTGAACCCTGAAGGTTGAGACTGGCAGCTGTGAGCATGCCACTGCACTCCAGCCTGAGCTACAGTGAGAGAATCCAACCCCTTTAAAAAAAGTTTCATGAGCTTATAACAATCATAGACGTTTACACCAGTTTTACTGATTTTATTGATCACTTCTACTTCATCTGTACCATATGTCCCCATTATTTTGATTCATTTCAGGTATTTTTAGTTTTTTTTTTAAAGCCCAGTGAGTATTGTAATTTTGTATGTCCTTGCATGTCTGAAGATACTTTTGTTCAGTGGCATGTAAGGTTTTTTTTCTAAGAGTGATTTTCTCTCAGGACATTGAAATCATGGAAAATTGTCATGTCATCTTAGTGTTACCCAAGAGCAGTCCAAACCAACCTTTATTTTTTTTTTTTCTGAGGCAAGGTCTCACTCTGTCACCCAAGCTAGAGTGCAATAGCACAATCAAGGCTCACCGCAGCCTCAACTTTCTGGGCCTCACAAGTAGCTGGGGCTACAGGTACGTGTGCCACCACACCCAACTAATTTTTTTATTTTTATTTTTTTGTAGAGACAAGGTCTTGCTATCTTGCCTAAGCTGGTCTTGAACTCCTGGACTCAAGCAGTCCTTCACCTTGATCTCCCAAAGCGCTGGGGATTACAGGTGCAAGTCACCACAACCTGACTTCAACCTTTATTTTTCTTTTGTAGATACCTTTGTGTGTGTTTGTTTTGTTTTGTTTTGTTTTTTCCTTTCCCATAGTGATGTTTATATTTCACTGAGTAAGTTTAAAAAAAGATCTTTTTTTGATCTTGCATAGTAGTAAATGAGCCACTTTAGTATGTACATGCCAATCTTTTTTCAACTTTGGGAATTTTGTTGCTGTAGAATTGTTTTTCTTTTCCTAATATTTTTTCACACTCTTACGCTTTTGAAATTTTTATGTCAATTCTTTAGATCTGTTCTCTGTTCTCCTTGTTTTTTGCTCATTATGTTTTTTATCTTTGTATTCTTTTCCCTTAGAATCAATATTTTAAAAAATATGATGCTTCTGTGGGACTGAGGTATAACCATATTGCAGAAGCCCTGTTGTGAAGGGTCAGAGTGTTTACATGGAAGAAGAACCCATCTCAATTGTGCTTTTTGCTCTTTGGCTGCCTGATTTAAACAGTGGTGGGAAATGATATTAAATATGTTTAGAGTGCCCTTTTTATCACTCACCGCTCTTTGAAATGCAGCATATTCACATTTAAAATATTTTATGGCAATGTGTATATACATATGTAGGCAGTAATTTTCATGAGTTAATCTGACGTGATGAAAAATATTTCTTCATATATAATATGCCATTCTGTTGGATTTTTTTTATTTCCTTAATTTGATCCCAGAGGGACTAAACTTATAAAAAAATATTTATATCAGAGAATTTGTGAGATACAACAATACAGAGAAATAATTACAGTCAACTTATCGCAGAGATAGTCATTGTTCACACATGAGTGTATTTTATTCAAGTTCCATTTAATTTTTTTAGTATTAAACTTCTGAGGTTGTAATTAATACTGTTCTAGCTTAATATGTATTTTTCAAATGCTTTTCTCTTAAGATAATGGAAGTAAATGGACAAAACTTTGAGAATATTACATTTGTGAAGGCCCTTGAAATTTTGAGGAATAATACTCATCTTGCACTTACTGTAAAGACCAACATTTTTGGTGAGTTTTGTTGTAAAAGCCTACCATTGTTGTTAATAGAAAGGTCATTACAGTGAAAGGGTAGATAGAAAAATACAAACATTTCTTTGGGTAAGCTACTCTTAGTATCTTTAGTGTTCTAATATGTATTCTAGAATTTTCATTTTTCATTATTTGTTTTTATTATTTTGATAGAATGTAAGTTTTAAAATGTGTGTACATTCAGTTAGTCATTTATTAAATGTATATTGAGCATGTATTGTTTACTATACTGAACTAAACTTAAAATGACCTAAATAAAAACTTAGAAATCTTAATCAGGCCTTTTTCCTCCCAGCTAATGTACAACTCAGTCTATTTCTATTCATTAAGCTAGTTTTCTGAAGTAATGTGAATACCAGATTAGTTGTGTAATGAAAATATATTGAGTAAAGCATTGATTTAAATAATCAGTGAATTACAGATTTTTAATAATAGCATTCTCTACCTTTTTATTTAAAAGTGTTGATTACAATGTATTATATTTTTAATCACATTTATATTTGAATAAAGCAAGGACTAAGTTCATACTTTTAACTAAATCCACTGTTTACCTTTTAAACTTATAGGAAAGATTTACTGTCATTTGGTTTCATAGGATTTTTGCTGAAATTCTGAGGGCAACAGTAAAAACAGTACACCAATTGAAACATCAAAAAAATTTAAGCATCCTTATGAAGTAGGGAGGAAAAAGATTCCTCTAGGTTATTTAGCTTGCAATTTGAGAAGTAAGAGTTGACTTTAAAAGCTGTGCCTTTGGAAAGGAAGTGTGAGTTTTATTGTTTTCACTTTGGCTTCTTCTTATACTGTGCTTAGTCATAACGAAAAATGAAATATTTGGTAGTTTTTTCCTCTTTCTGTTTGAGTCCCTTTAACTCTATCACATTATATTAAATCTAATATACAACTGTCTATTGGCAATTTCCTAATCTGATATTACTTTAGCATGGAATAAATGAGCCTTCAGAATTTTTTGATTTCCTGGAATTTGGACTAGTATCTAGAAATGTCTACTTTTAGGTTAAAGTAAAGGGATTTCAATTTTGAAAAATATGAAAGCAGAATTTGCTCTGTCACTATGGCAGATTATTTAGTCTCTCCAAACTTTAGTTTCTTCAGCTTTATTTTGTGGATTTCTTATAAGGATCTAATACCTTTAGACCCTTTTATACCTGTCACATAATGTCTACTAACTAATACTAAATTTTATGTGTAAAAATATGGAGATGGTGTGATACTAATGTGAACAGAGGCAGAAAAGTAGATTTGAAGGATGCAAAAGCAGGGAAGCCACACCCTCAGAACTCTTTGAGTGGTAAGAAAACAGTTGCCCAACAGAACCCTAGACTGAATGTGATAGTAGGAGTTACATGGTGCTGCAAAAGGGTTCAGCGGTTCTTTCCTTACCCTAGATAGAATGCAGTCAGCCAAGCAAAACACCAAGGAGTATCTCCAAAGGATATGTGTAAAACATTTGTAAAAATGGAGCATTTTTAGTCTGGATGTGATGCCTACAATAAAGTCCTAGTAACTTTGCCATCACCATGAAGTAGATTTGAGCAGTTAAGTTACCTACAAAAAAAGAAGCTGTGACCAAAAAACATTTGTTCAAATGATACTAGAGCAAGTCACACCTGGTCATTTTGTATTGCTTAAAACTGACAGGGATCACCAAGCACAAGGAGAACCAGAATTGTTGAGGAGGCGTGGTGGGGACCTAATAAGCGATTTTACAGATAGAGTCTAGAGAATATACTTAATTTAAAGAAGAGAAGAAAACATTTCTAGAACTCTTTTAAGAACGATTTAAAAATTCATCCCTTGTAACTAAAACAGGATGTTAGGAAAGAAGAAACAACAATCATTGAGAAAGAAGTAACTTTTATGTGACTTTAAAGACAAAGACAAAAACATTCAATAGAAGGAATAGATAATAAAGTTGAGAAAATTTCCCAGACTATAGAACAAAAAGGTAAAATAAAAGTAAGCCTTATTTCAGAAGATCTCAGAGAAAATGTGAAGAAGGTATTTAGGAAATAATAGCAGAGAGTATCCAAGAATGAAAGAAAGCTGTGACTCTTCTAATTCAGAGGGCTTACTGTGATCTGAATAAAATAAATTAAAAAACAACTAAAAGATCTAGACTAAATATAAATAGTAGCTATAAATAGCAGGCAAGCATAAAAATCCAAAAAGGTAGTGAAAAACTACATGATGTAGAACAGAGAGGAAATTGGACCTTGAAGAGGTAAACTGAAGCCACAACTGCACTGAGTCATTTACAAGTACAGAAAAGGCAGCTGAGAGACTGAGCCTCCTTTGACAATAGACTCCCAGTGGGGCAGGTGTGGTGGCTCATACCTGAATCCCAGCACTTTGAGAGGTCAAGGTGGGAGGATTGCTTGAGCCCAGGAGTTCGAGACCAGCCTGAACAACATAGCGAGACCATGTCACTATAAAAAATAAAATAGTTAGCCTGCATCAGTGGTGCATGGCTGTAGACCCAGTTACTTGGGAGGCTAAGGCAGGAGGATTGCCTGAGCCCAGGAGGTTGAAACTGTGGTAAGCATTCTTGGCATCATTATTTCTGATCCATAACCAATATCTGATATTACTGTTTAATGACACTGTAATTGCCTTTACTTACTCTCCTTTCATTTTGTCGTTAACTACTTTTTAAAATTTCATACAGTGATTTTGCTTCATCTGCAAATCACAAGTTTCACAAATTTTTATTTATGATTATATACTCAAGTTCAGTGAGTAAATATAAACCTTTTTCATCTATTAAGTTGCCTTACATACACACTATAGCCAGGGAAAACTGCCCCTTCAAAGATTTCTTGTTGCTCTTAGCAGAAAATTTAAATATGCTAGCAGAGCGTTGTCTGGCTCTTCTCTACCTTGTTCTACAATCATTTTTATTTTCTTGAAATTAGCTTCAACTACAGGGATTTTGAACTTGAGGTTTCTTTTACCTAGAATCATTCATTCTGTCTTTTTTTTTTTTTTTTTTTTGGCCTAGTTAAAATCTGCTCATCTTTCTGATCTTTTCTTACAAGGTGGCTTAAAGGCAATTTTCACTATGTTAGGTAGTTCCTCTTGATTGTTTTCTCTCTGTAGACTGTAAGTTCTACAGCAGGAGGAATAGGCAAGCATTTAGCAAAGTATTTTTTACCATTACCATGTGGTTGAAAAATAAAGTGAAACTTCAAAAATATAGCTTTTCAATCTTACTTGTAAGTTCTTTGGTGTTGTGGGAAACTCTTGCTGTCTTTTATCCCCCAAACAGCAAAAGATCACCCTTCTCTGTGGTTGAGTTTTCAGTGGGCACATTTACACGACTTATAGCCCTTTTTTGTAAATAAAGGTACAGAGTACATAGCTCAGTACTCCACCTGATAATATGCTGACTGGTTTTGCAGCTCATGTGGCTAAAGACCTTTAAGTCCGTTTTCAAGAATATGCAGCCACCATTTCTCTCTAATTCATACTTCTCCAGGTATATCTAGATACACAGATTTATCTTTGCCTGATCCCAGGGAGTTATACCCATTCTCACAAGGTGAAAATTGGGTCTAGGCAGAGATATCTAGACAGGCAGTTCCCCACATGTACCTGCACCCTCATTAAGGATGAAGCCATTCACCAGACTTAGAGTTGATAGAAAAGGATCTAAGATATGATTAGTTGTTTACTTCAGATCACTGTAGTGAATGTTTATAAACTGCTTATGAGTGATAGAAGCATCATAATTGTGACCTTGAGTAAGTTGTTATATATTACCAAAGTTAGTACTGTTTCTGGTATTTTTCTTTTTAAAAAAAGGCCAGCGAGCCGGGCTCGGTGACTCAGCCTGTAATCCTGTGCCTTTGGGAGGCTGAGGTGAGTGGATTGCCTGAGCCCGCGGGTTCGAGACCCACCTGGGCAGCAAGACCTCATCTCTACAATAAATCCAAAAATCAGCCAGGCGTGGTAGCGCATGCCTGTAATTCCGGCTACTCGGAAGCCTGAGGCGGAAGGATCGCCGGAGACCAGCAGGTCGAGACTGCGATGGCTGGGAGCAGCCACTGCACTCCAGTCTGGGCTACAGAGTGAGACTCCAACTCAAAAAAAAAAAAAAAAAAAGGCCAGCAGAGCCTTCTCATCTTTTTAAATTACTAAATTGTGTAAAACTGAGCTTGGCTATAGTAGTTATATTTCACCTCAAGTGACATACGCTGTTGTCCTTCAGTGTACGCAGGTTCTAGGACCCTCACTCCGTGTACACCAAAATTTATGCATACCCGGGTCCACAGTTGACTCTTCAGAGCCATGCATGGGTTTTGCATTCTGAGAATACTGTATTTTCAATCCACATTTGGTTAGGAGAAAGCTGCATGTAAGTGGACCTGCATAGTTCAAACCTATGTTGTTCAAGGGTGGGCTGTAGAAGAATAGCATAATAATAGAATCTGAATATCTATTTATACAAAATTAGTTCATTACCAGCTATATTACTTATTACTGAAATAGGAACTTGGATTTTTCTTTTCTTTCTGTTTAAAAACAGAAATGAAGCCTTGCTATGTTGCCTAGATTGGTCTCAGAACTCCTGACTTCAAGCGATCCTCTCACCTCAGTTTCCCAAAGTGCTGGGATTGCAAGTGTAGCCACCATGCCTGGCTAGGAGCCTGGACTTTGCAAACATGCCTGCAGCTTGCCCACTTCCTTTCCATTTTCCCCAGTGACTTCATTTTATCACTGTTGTACAACATGAGAAGTATAGTTAGGTATAAAAATTGAAGAAATGAAGTAGATGTAGCTGATAAAGGATGGGCATAAATTTGATGTTTAATTGAAAGGGACGTGAAAGTCCAAGTAATAGAAAGTGACTGTATTTATCCTTAAAATTTGTTGTTGGTATTAAAAAAACCTTCTAAAGAGAAGAAAGAAATGACAGTTTTGTTTATTTATTTCCACAGTGTTCAAAGAGTTACTTAGTAGGACTGAACAAGAGAAATCTGGTGTTCCTCATATTCCCAAAATTGCTGAAAAAAAAAGTAATCGCCATTCTATCCAGGATGTACCAGGAGATATTGAACAGACATCACAGGAGAAAGGAAATAAGAAAGTTAAAGCAAATACTGTCTCAGGTGGAAGAAACAAAATCAGGAAAATTTTGGATAGAACACGATTTAGTATCTTGCCTCCAAAACTATTTAGGTAGGTAATGTCAACTCTAGTCATGTAGGAATTTTCATATTGACTGTAAAGTTTTTATTTACAGGGGTGGGAGGTTTGGGTAAGTTTTGCTTTTTTATACAACTAGTACATTATAAGATCTCCAAGCTGTACATGAGTAAGAAAGAGTAAATTCTGAACTTCTTATTAATTTCATGAAATTACCACTGTTAGAGTATATAATCTTTCATTAGCATTAATTATTTTGAATTTTGGAAGACTGTCAGTTTTTTTTATATATTTTTGGTCCAATTTCAGTCTCCTGATCTGCAAATTTGGACACTTTAAATCTTGGGATACATTTGTGGCTACTAATTTTTTGTTGTTTTTGTTGTTTGTTTGTTTTAATCTTTTCCTTTTGGCACCATTTATTCCCCCCCTGAATTCTTAAGCTGAACTTTTTAATCAAAACTATTTTCTGTTTCCAAAATGTGATATTACCGAAACTGAGAAATAATTGAAGATTTTAAATGTAAATTAAGATCTGTAAAATACTAGTGGAATCAGTCCACTCAAGTGTCATAATTGGAGATGACTCTTGTATATATTATATCTGTGTATATTTTACTTTATCAACTTCCTGAAGCAGTTACAAAAGTTCTAATCAAGTACAGTATAATACAATAGCACATATTAGGCACTCAATATTTGATGAATATGTTAAGATAGTAAATAAGTCATTGAAAGAAATAAAGCATGTTCAAACAAAGCATATTCAAAGAAAATACTTATTTGGCTCCTGAAAATTCCTGACACTGTTCTAGGTGATAGTGACAGAGGTGAAAAGAGATAGTCTCTACTTTTAAGGAATTCATATTAGAAACCCTTATTCTCCACATATTTTTGCTAAGCCAGAGACTGAAAGATGAATCGAGCAAGTTTTTTGTCCTCCAAGAGTTGATAAGTCTAAAAGGGAAAACAGGCAAATAGTAAATTTTCACATACAAGTTGTTGATAAATGTTTTTATTTTTTATTTTTATTTATTTATTTATTTTTTGAGTTGGAGTCTCACTCTGTCGCCCAGACTGGAGTGCAGTGGCCACTCCCGGCCACCGCAGCCTCGACCTGCTGGACTCCAGCGATCCTTCTGCCTCAGCCTTCCAAGTAGCTGGAACTACAGGCGCGTGCTACCACGCCTGGCTAATTTTTAATTTATTGTAGAGATGAGGTCTCGCCAAGTTGCCCAGGCAGGTCTCGAACCCGCGGGCTCAGGAATGTTTTTATTTGTACAGAGGCAAGCACAAATTTATTAGGTTTAATAAACTGTGTGCACCTAAAGATGAAGAGATAGAAGTAGCTAAGAGCTACATTATGAAGGATTTGAATATATTATACTAACGATATAGACTTCATCATGTCATGATAGGGGGCCATAAGAAGTCATGTGATTTTTGTAAGATTTGTTCTCTTAGGAAGACCTCTGATAACTATGTTAGTGGTTTGAGGTTGTGGGTGCAGCACAGTGTAGTAGTGATAGCAGGAAGACCAATTGGGGGGAACTTGGAAATCATTGTCACCTCTCGTGTTGTTATAGCTATTTAAAAATATTTTTCTGATAGTTAAAAATCTCGAGGGCTGGGCGCGGTGGCTCAAGTCTGTAATCCCAGCACTGTGGGAGGCCTAAGTGAGAGGATTGCCTGAGCCCACAGTTTCGAGAACCACCTGGGCAACTTGGCAAGACCTCATCTCTATGATGAATCAAAAAATTAGCCTCATGTGGTAGCACGCGCCTGTAGTTCCGGCTACTTGGAAGGCTGAGGCAGAAGGATCGCCTGAGACTAGCAGGTTGACTCTGGGGTGGCCGTGAGCATGCCACTGTACTCCAACCTGGGCTAAGAGTGAGATTCCAACTCAAAAAATAAAAATAAAAATAAAATGTATGAATTATTTTTTTTAAATCTCAAAGATTTTTTTAGTGTATTTTCCTGAGTTCTTATTTTTAGTCAGGGAAATACATTAACTCTTCATTCAAATTGGAACTCACAGAAGATTGAAGCATCCTAAGCTTTATTCTTAATTTCACTGATTTTTAGAAAGTTTGTTACTCATTCTTTTCTGAGTGACTGCGTTCCTTGAGGCAAACCACTCCTCAGGAGGCAGTGCCCCGTGTTCCACTTCCAGAAACCCCAGTGGCTTTTGTTTGGAATACATATATCTCCTTTAACTACTTCTCATTCTGACCAGTGGCACAGTTATGACATGTGTCATCTAAAACCAGAAAACACTGTAATTGTAATTCACTCCAGCTTGTTAGTGTCACATTTCAACCAGCTATACTCATGTTTCAGACAGCTAAATCAATATCTCATCTCCACATTATCCTTTAGATACTGGTAATTAGCTACTTGGATTATATCTTTGGTTACAGCAGGAGGTATAGAAATAGAGGTCACCAGGAATCAACAGAAGAGTATTTTCAAGCACTGTAACTTTATATTAGTGCCCCCAAAAAAGAGAAGTAGTATACGGGGTAATAGTTGTACTTAAACTCAGAAGATATTTTTTTTAATTTAATTTTTTTTTACTTACTAGTCAACAGCATTGATTGAGTCTCTTGCTTTGTCCCAACAGAGAAGCTGTTAGCTATGAAAATAAGCATTAATAAAATGTTGTATTTCAGGAGTCCGTATTAGCCTGGCTGTGTCTTCTGAACATGTTTCAATGAAGTAAAATGCTAACCATCTCAGCCACATAAATACTAAAAAAATATTATTTTAGTATAAGTCATAAAGGTTTCTGGAGCCTGTGTTGTGGGGAGAGCTGATTTGACATTTTACATGTCAGACTGACCAGTTTGCATTTTTGAGAATGTATCTTATGTTTCTTGGCTCTTTGAAGTGAATTCAGACAGTTCCTTTGCTACACGAAAGTATACTATCCTTGTGGATAAAATCACTAAAACTTCAATAGAATAATAGGCAGATGAATTAGATGTTCCATATTGATATTAATGTAGGATATACAGTTTTATACAGAATACCATTTGTTTCATTGGAAATTGACAAAGAGAATAATCAGGGCCAAAATTGATAGTGTAAGATAGATAATAAGCTTAGACTGGTGTAATATAAAGTGATGAAATCTTTTAATTATGAGCTTAAAAAATGGACATATTTTTTGATTCAGGAATTTCATTTCTAACAATATTAGATGAAGATTATTATGTGTAGATACTTTTAGTTGTTTTATCTATAATAAAACAAAATTGGAATCACCCTAAATGTCCAACTACAGGGATTAGTCAGATAAATTGTGGTATACATCACAAAAATGGCTAGAAGGAAAAATAACAAAATATTGATTGTGGTTTTTCTTCCTTGCCTTCTGTATTTTGTAGATTTTTTATTGTGAATATTCATTATTTTTAATTGAAAAAAATTCTAATGAGTTTAGTTCCACAATTTTTGAGCATCTCCAGAAATTGTTGGAAGTTTGTTACTCTTTGGAAGTTTGAGGCACCAAGAACAGAGATTTGATCTCTGCCTTTAGTAGCATTCTCTTTTGTAACAGTAGGGAATGAGTTGTCCTAGAAATACTATAAGAAATGTCTGCATCTGTGAGAGGAGCAAACAACAAATATAAGGAAGGAACAAAAACTTGAGATAAGGCTAGATCATTCCAAAATCCCAAACCTAAATAATGACACAGCAGTATAGTTTTTATTGACCTAAGAAAATTTCACATTTCAATCAATCTGTTTTCCTTCTTTACAAAAATCACTCCGTATTTATTTGTTTGTTTATTTATTTGTCACATTTATTTATTTAATGTTAATCATTGCAACAGTCCCAGAAATAAATTGCCTTGCTTGCTTATCAGGAATTACTCCTTCCTCCTCATTTTTTGTCAACATACTATGATTTTAATATTGGAATTTTTTTTATTTGCATATTGATGATATGTGACCTTTTTAGTTTCACAATATGAAACTAAGTATTTTTATTCTAAATAAGTTTATTGGGGACATATTAAGGAATTTTTCAAAACTATCTTGTTTCTGTGTATTCTAAGTAAATTTAGTATTGAAAAATTATTGAGGAATTTTTCAAAACTATCTTGTTTCTGTTATTGCATCACCTTTTCAGGAGACTGTTTTGGTAAGGAATTACATGATTATTTGCCAATGGCTTTATAATTCAGCTTTCAAGCAAGCATGGATATTTTCCCAATTAAATAGTGTTTCATTCATATCATAGCATGGATTGTACATGACAGCATAGTTTTCATTTATATACCTCACACCTTAACCACCATGAATTTGTAGCCAGCTTTACATATTCATAGCTGTATAATGTTGTATCTATTGACATTAAGAAGCAGAAGTGATGTTAAATAGCATCAGTAAGAGATATAAGGACTTTGGTATCTCACGCACTTCTCTTAGTCTCTTTAGTGAATTCCAGCTTGCAACTGATACAGTTAATTCCCTTCAATAGAAAGTTATAACTTTTAAACATTTTTTATTATTTACTTATTTATTTTTAGTCAAGATTTCATTCTGTTGCCTAGGCTGGAGTGCAATGGCACAATCACAGCCCACTGCAGCCTCTAACTCCTGGGCTCAGGTGAAGGTGATCCTTCTTCCTCTGCCTCCTGAGTAGCTGGGACAACAGGCGTGTACCACTATTCTTAGCTAATTTTTTTTTCATTTTTTTGTAGAGACAAGATCTCTCACTATGTGCCTAGGCTGATCTTGAACTCCTGGGCTCAAGCAATCCTCCTGGCTTCACAAAGTGCTAAGATTACAGGCGTGAGCCACCATGCCCAGCTCTTCAATATAAGTTGACTAAAATAAATATTTCTCTTTTCTAGGTTTGTACTGTTCTCATTTTACTTTTTTGGTAAAAGTGCTTTAGTCTCTTCCTAGAAATAAAGATTCTATTGTCCTGTTTACTAAAACATTCACCCACATTACCTAATTTAATCCTTTCAGTAGTCCTGGGGTATAGATAGTATTGTTGGCATTTACAGATGAAAAAAACCAAGACCCAGAAAGAGAAAGAAAGTTGCCTGCAGTTAAGCAGCTAATAACCCAAGTCTATTTGACATCAGAGCTTGCTCTTGAAACACTTATCTTTGTTTTCTTCCATATCTTTATGCTTTTCCCTTATTATTCAGCTCTCTCTCATGTCCAGGCCCTCTATTCCTTGTCTGAGTATTAACAGTCCTTTAGTGTTTTATTTAATAGTCTAGCTCTCCATCTTGCATAGTTTATTCTAATCTGCCTAAATCCTATCTTTTACTTCTAACATATTCTCAGTGTATTCCATATCATTCATTTACATGACTAGACCTTAATTGTTTTCACAATAGGTAAGTATTCTGTGATACTACTGTTTGTATGTATACCAAGTGCTAGGCAGAATGCTGCATCAGATGCATATAGATGGGAATTAATATTAACTGAAAGCATTAGTTTTAACATAAATACAACCCTTAAAAGTAGTAGCTGGTTACTTATGTTGATGGAAATTTGTTTTTCATTATGTTTTTGTAGGACTACTTTACTTTAAAATTGAGCTAATATTTTGGGGTATCTAAAACTTAAGTGGCAATGTTTGTTTCTTTGTTTTTATTTTTTCTCTTAGGTGGATTTAAAGTTGCCTATGTGACACTTTTAAAATATTTTAAAGGAAGAGTATTTTGTTTACTTAAATAACTAGACTTGAGAGACCACTGAGAAATAATGTACCCTTAGGATAAACTTTAGAGTCTACAATTTTTTTTAATTCTGTTTTCTTTTCTGATCCTTCTTTTTCTTCTGTGCTTGAAAACTTCTCTTACTTTACCACTTGAACTTGTCCCCATTGTTATCTACAACGGCCATATTTTGGAGGTTTGAATTACACTCAACTCCATCCTTTGCATAGAGAGTTACCAAGATTTTCTAGAGGAAGGGAGAAAGAACACATTGTTATGGCGAGGCTATGCATTGTTGGATACATATATTAATGTCCACTGAAGCAGGCAAATTTCAAGGACTCCCTAAACACTCAGGTTCAATTTCTCTCCCAAAACCAGTAGAAACTAAATGTGACTATTTTATCATGATGTAATAGAATTACTTAGATGCCAAATTAAGATATATTTTAATGTAATTGTTAAAAACCTACTTTAATGCCATTTTTATCATTACAGTTGCTATTTTTTTTAATTACTGTAATATTTAATTGCTAAATCACTACTTTGAGTTGATTCTGTTATGCCTTAACATGCGGAGAACAGGAGCATTTTCTATTTAAGTACCCCCAAATACTTTAAAGTGAAAAATTACTTTCTTTTGAAGTGATGGAGGCCCAAGCCAATCACAAGATGACAGCATTGTGGGAACGAGGCACTGTAGGCACAGTGTGGCTATAATGCCTATTCCTGGAACACTCTCATCTAGCAGTCCCGATCTTCTGCAGCCTACTACCAGCATGCTAGATTTTTCCAATCCTTCAGGTAATTTTTATATATGATTTTATATAGCCATATTGGTACCAAATGAAAAAATGGATGGTTGAGCCTTGTGCTACAAATAGAGAAAGAGAAATTCTCTTCTCTCACCTCTAGGGTATGGCTTGATGGAAAAAGCTAACGGGAGGTTATATCTTTTTTCTGTGAATTTGAAAGGTATTTCCTCTAAAATGAAACAGAAGGACATAAAATAGAGACTCTGTCTACCACAGATTTAGAAATCTTTTGTTAATTCTAATCTGAGCAATGTAATGAAAGCAGACATTTCTCAGCAAAAAAGTCATGTTACCCAGGGTGTGGAAAAGAATAAGGCAGATCTTTTTTATTTAAGTGGCTTCACTTAATCTTCCTATGTTGCATACAGAAATGTGTTGGTAATTTTCTAAAAGCACTGATTTTCCCTTCAACACCTGAAGCTAAAGTTACTTACTGTATTTGTTATGTATTGTTCCCGAAGTTACTGTATTTGTCATATATTGTTACCACAGTATTATAGCATTTTTTAAATTGTTTTTTAGACTTTAAGTGTGGGATGTCAGGTTAATTTTTTTGCATCTGTTCATGCTCAGAGATAGAAATTGTCAATTATAAAATCTAAAATATTGTTACAGGGAAGAAAACCTTTGACTTTGAAGAATTAATTATACATTACTTGAAAAGATTCGAGATGGATTTCAATAAAAGACCAATTAAAAACTGAAATGTATAATTGGATTCAAGGAAAGGTAGAAAATAAAGGTTTCTACAAAGATTAGGATAGTTCTGATTCAGCTTCAGTTTTGACTCTGAAGTTCCTAGCAGATATTGTTAAAAGGAAACAAACTCAGTTACATTAAGTCTCAGTATTAAAAAAGAAGGAAACATAAGTATAGTAGTAAAGTTCATGTTTTTTTATGGCAACTTAAATAAAAATCTCAGGGCATATCATAAAAAGTTTAGTTAAGGGCATTCTGCACATTGTTTCTTCCTTTTTATTTTAGTTGCCACTTAACCACAAGAGAGATTTCTAAATACGATAATCTGTTTTGACATATCCCATTCTCTACATGAATACCAATGTTCTTTCTAGAACAGATTTTTTTAATGAGTCATTACTTTGCTTAGACATATTTAGTGATTTCTGTGTTAGTATAGGTTTAGTCATGAGATAGAAACCACTCTAGTTATTTGGTAAGGATTGTTACCAAGGTAACTAACTACCTGAAAGTAAAAAAGGAGGCACTAAGTTTTCACGGGGATAGGAAAACTGCAAACTGGATCCAGTTTCTGGTACATGAAAGAAATGTACCAGGGTGAAAAAGTGTTGTTGAGATGAACCACCTTTCTAGCCTTTTGTTCTCCCCACTATTACTTTATCCCTCCTTCCTGAAAATGGAATGTACCTTTGCCCATGTTGTCACCTGTGGTTCTCTCCCTGCATATCCAGTGAACTTTTTCTTATTTATCATTGCTGAACTCAAATGTTACCTCATCTGGGAAGCCTATCTCCCTCTGCTGCAGAGTCAGTCTCTTCTTTTTCAACATGTTTTCAGCATGTTTTTTGGGGTTTTTTTTTTTTTCGTTAATCAGTATTTTTTATTATGGTTTTGTGGGGTACAGTTAAGGGTTAGGTGTACAATTACGTTTCATTCAGGCACCCTATTGATAAGAGGTGTTTTCCCATCCCCCGACAGATATTTGCTACTGTTAATCCCATCCCCCTCCCCCCCATAGTTTCCCAGTACCGTCAGTCATTTTCTTATAGTATTGCATTGGATGTTCAAGGTCCATTATATGAGTGAGAACATGTGATATTCGGATCTTTGTTTCTGTGAGAGGTCACTCAGTATTATAGACTCTAGTTCCATCCAGGTTGCTGCGAAATTCATGGTTTTGTTCTTTTTTATGGCTGCGTAGTATTCCATCATGTATATGTACCACATTTTT